>NW_027286403.1:3891136-4021136 GCF_022747635.1 Hetaerina americana
TTTTAAGCAAAAGAAAACTATGAAGGATGACAGCAGACTATTTCCAATTCTCAAAATTGTAATTCTCCCTCAAAGGACACCAGCACTGGAGAAGGGTTTTTATTAAAGCATCGGTTAAAATTTTTTCCTGATGTTTGCGTGAAGTGCTGAATTCAGCCCGTTGGTTAAGTGGGCATATGATCGCAGATTGTATTGGGATTGATAAAATGTCATTGCACACCATTATTACCGAAAATTTGACAATGCGAAAGACCTGCGCTAAACTCGTCCCGAAGTTCTTGATGGACGACCTAAAGCAGATTCAAGTGTCCGCTTGAGAAGACCCTCTGCAACGATTCCTAAACTTCCTTACAGTGCCGACTTGGTACCAGCAGACTATTTCCTATGCCCATACGTGAAATTTTCCTTCCAAGGACACCACCATGGGACCCTAAGTGTCGTCAAAGAAAAACGCGTACCCTTTAGGACCTTCCGGAATCCGCCTGCCCAGGAGCCTTCGAGTCGTAGAGAAGCTGCTGGCAAAAGTGTGTCGACGCTCAAGGGATGAACTTTGAAGGATTTTGAGGCATTTTAGCAATATCTGAAATAAATATATTTTTCCGAAAATTTTCCCGATATTTTTTATACAAGCAATGCACGTATGGCTTGCATTTCACAATACATACAGGTACAACAATTACACCCGTGGACAGACGACACGCTACAAATGCAAACTGCCGCTTCTAAGGAATGCCGACAAACAAAGACCTTCCTATGCCAAAAGATTAATGAACAAAATGTCATAATTTTCGTCCACTTTGAAAGCAGATATTTTTAGCAGAAGGAATAAAACTATTGCGGTCGAACCTTGCAGTTTTTTTTTAATTATTCCCTCAGTTTTACAATAAATAAGTTAAGTAGAACGCTACCTGCTATAAGTTAATTGTTTCTAGATCTTATCATTTCGCAATGATGGCAACATTATTTACCTTAAGCACACGGGGAAATTAGTATTTCCTGCATAACCAGTCAGCGAGGCGGAACAAATAACGAAAAAAATACCGCACAGTGGTTCAGGCTTCCCCAAGCTTTAAGTGTTCGTCGGCGAGGGAGAAAATATTTTTTATCATGGTATCACGTGCGGCACTGACAGGCATCCAAACCTCACTATTTTCTCCTGTGGAATGAATTATGGAACTTGGCTGAATATTTTCCGATGTTTTTCTTGAAGGGAATGTTTGTCTTATGAACGTTACTAACGCAGGAGTTGTATTGAGGTTTAATATTGACATTTTTATCACACGCTGGTCATCCAACATTAATGGATGCCCAGAAGACGGAGTGCACTTGAGGCCCATTCGGAACGCGGCCGCCCCCCCCCCTCGCTCCCCCGCCCAAACCACGCCTCATTCGTCGGAACGCGCCATCAAGACCCCGTGGATGAGAGAAGCCGCAATCGGCATCGAGTTGATGTCGCGGCCGGCCAGTATCAAAAAGCAAACCGCTATTTCCACCCGCGGACTGGAATCGCGAGAGCGGAAGGTCCAATCCAGTCATTTTATCGGCTATCTCCTAAATTCTATTTCATTCGTCAGAGGGCGACACACTTTCGAGCTGCGTGATTGTAAACTTATCTCGGCGAGAAAGGCTAAAATAGCATTTGACCGGCGATGGAGGTTGGTTGTTTTGAGCACCCTTATCGTCGGAGGTGAATTGGTTTGCATCCGTCAGAGGTCAGCACAAGCCAAAGGAGATGCACTGATTCATTCAATCAAATAACTTCACATTAAAAACAATTCGCTCCACTCACGACTGAATAGGATAGACTGGGTAACGTCATGGTGCTCGATCCTCTTTGATATACCCACGAATTTATAATATATTCTAACCAGCAGGAATTACCCGCTCCCATATTGTAAATAAATGAGTTTTCTTATTTATGACGCATGAAAGAAACGAAACACAAGAAGAATTTGAATCCGCGAAAGGTCACGGCGACCAATGGTAAAATATGTGATCATCTGAGGAGAATACTTAACCATCCAAAAACAATAGCCCAAATTCCGAATCAGTTAAAGAGCAACTTGATGAAAAAAATCATTTCAAATGGAATATATTATCCATTGCATAATAAAACCATATAAGCATATACAACTCGCTAATTTTGTTTCAAATAAAAAGTTTCCGTGCCAGGTTTTCCGTAAATAGGGCTTTCCTAAGCCCTCAGGGTCCACCCTCATTGCAAAGAGGCCTCTCCTCTCGGAACCTGCAATTGGGACCTCGATTTATCCATCGGCTCCCGCACAGCGGGTGGTAAGTGAACTACGGCGCCCTTTGGCAATGAATTGCTCAAATTTGAAGCCGAAAATAAACCACAAATTTGAGGTGCTCTTCGAATACACATCGGTGAACTGATAACAGCTCTCTTGTAAACGGAGTTGTGCGATAAATATTTATAAATGCATGTCTTCTCTAGGAACTTGTATGGTTTGATTACAAGATCAATGACCGATGGTAACTATCGCCGTATAAGTGCACAAAACTTCACTAATAAATAAAAACACTGGAACAAGAAAGAGGGCAGAGCCATTTCCCAAAGATACTGCCACTGAAATAAGAGTGAATTCTGTAACTGTTATAATATTATAATATTCAACTGCATATACTCAACTCATATACGACGCATATTCATATACTTAACTGCATTCCCAAAAATCATGCATAGAGTAAATTTCGTGAGAGGAGCATGGTAAATCCTAACCAATTCCATACATGTTTTCGGATATTGTATTACTCTGGGTACTATATACAAGTTCAGGTAGATTTTCAATGGGCGCAGCCCATATAACTATAAAATACAACATTTATTTGCCTCTCCTAAATACACAACCTGACATCCGATATTACAGTAATCCCCTCTTCAAATCCGCATGCCTCCTTACTACTTTCATTCTGTCCAAAATGCCTCTCTTATTCCTAATCAGAAACCTTTCCCCGTTTGCCCAATGCCCGTACCGTACCACAATATTCAACATCCGATTGCCAATCTTAATGCTCTGCTTCCATCTTGCCTTCCTTATTTGGATTCCTACCAACGATCCCCTCTCTTCCCCACCATACATAGCACTTAATTTGTTTTCTTTTCTGTCCACTTCATCTTTTCCATCCTTCTCCACACCCACATTTCAAAAGCCTCCAATCTACGCCTGTCGTCTTGCTTCAATGATTATGTTTCCGCGCGGTACAAAACTGCGCTCCATATTAAATCTTTGACGAGTCTTATCTTAACACCATTACTCAACGCCCCTGTCATCATTTCCCCTTCCTTATGAAAACTACTTTGCCGAACGCAAGTCTTCTTCTCGTCATGTCCTCACTTTTTTGACCCCCTTGGTCCATAACACTTCCAAGATGTGTAAATTGTTCCACCTGCTCGATTTTATGGGTTATTTCTTTAATATTTAACTTAGCGTTTCCCTTTCTCGAAAACCTCACAACCTTAGTTTGTTTAAATTTATTCTAATCACATACCTATCGCAAGGACTTTCCAAAGTGTTGAGCAATTTTTGCAACCAATTGTCTGACAGACAATCTACAAGTAAAGCCTGATCACAGCAAATCTAACTGATTTATATTTGTTTGCCAACTTTCGTTCCTATCTCTAGTTCTTCCCATGTCTCTTTAACAATTTCCTCCACATATACGCTGAATAGTATTAACGTCCCCTGTTTTGCTCCTGCCCGTCTAGATTCGCCACTCGTCACAAGCACCTGAGCAATCTAAGACATGCACAAGCTTCACGTAAGTCTCCTAATCTTCCGATCCAGCCGTGTTTTCTGCAAAAAATTAATTGCATCTACCCAATTTGCCATAGCAAAGTCTTCTCGAAATATATGAATCAGACAAATGCACCCAAATTGTATTCTAAATTCCTTTCTCTTAGTGACCCGAATACTGCGATGGAATCACGTGTGCCTCTCCTCATTCTGAACCAAAACTGATCACCTTCTAAGTAATCATTTCCTTGCACTCCATCCGCTTGTTGATTAACTAGAACCAATTTACCCGCGTGCTAAATCAAACTAATTGTTCTGTAGCCCTCACTTAAGGCTGCCTTCTCTTTTCTTAGATAGGAACGAGCACTGATTTGACGAATTCTTCCGGACTAATTTCTCTCTCATAAGTGCTACGAATCAGTTCATTAAAACTCTTCCTTCTACGTTCTCCTTAAAACTTTTAATTAATTCCTCAAGAATGTTCTCTTCCCTGACGGGCTTCTTTGATTTCAATTCCCTTAATAGCCTTTCTATCTTGCCATCGAGTAAGCATGGACCTAAGATATCTTCATCTACGACAAATTCGCTTTCTACCCCTAGGCTCGCTGGCCTAATGTCTTTACCATTTAGCTCTTCAATATACTTTTTCCATCTTTCTTGAATCTTCCTTGGTTAAATTAATATTTCCCCTGGCTCATATTTAATTGCATTTACGGTTTTCTCTTCCTACATCCTGACAGTGATTTTACCTCCCTGTATAGCCTACCAATTAGCACCCTTCCTTTGTTAACTTTCCATTCCCTCACTTAGCATCTTCTATAATGCTTATTTTGCTTCTCTTGTTTCCCGCCCCAGTCTACCATTTTGCTCTTTATACTTCATTCTACCCAACTCTGTTGTGACGTTCTTCCATTTTCTATCTTTCTAATCATTTCATCCGGGTTACATGCTTTCTTTGTCCTTATCCTGTTTACTTTGCCTATAGTTTCGTTTGCGGCTGTTGATATTCCTTTTTATACATGTTCCCATTTGTTTTCTTTACGAGGGTGGTCTGAAAAGTTTCCGACCTAACAAAGATACAAGACATTTTTTCTGAAATTATTTTTTCTGAAATTATTTTTTTCTGAAATTATTTTCTGTAATTCCGTAGTATCTAGCTCCCGGTTTTTACCCATAATTTTCTCTACAGCCTCTTGCCACCTATCAGGTAATTTACTTTTACCACTATATGACCCTAAAATACTTGTCTAATATTTATTGTGACGTGGTCAAGAAAGAAGAAGGTAAGAAGGAGTATAATTGGTAATTAATTTTTATGGTGCTGACTACATTATCAACATTCTTACATATGTGTGGCATGCGAATGTTAAATACAACGGTTATTGCATATATATAAATATAAATATAAATATATATATATATATATATATATATATATATATATATATATAGAAGTTTTTACCTAAAAGCACACCGAAGAAAAGTAGGGAGAGGTTCATCTTCAAAAATCTGGAGAAGAATTCGGAGGGGAAGGAGAGAATGGGAGGTGAAAATTATGCCATAGCACTTGACATCATTTAACCCATCGCCTCCCCCTCACAGCGCGTGTTGTTAGCCAAATATTTATCGAGCATGCCTGGGAGTATGTGCAAGTAATATGGAAATAATATCCGAGATTTCGAAAACTAATCGTTTTACTTATACTCAAAATAGCCTCAACAGATCACTTATCTGCTCAGATATCTGTCGATTAACATTTACTCGATATATGGATATTCTCATCATGAAAATCGAATGTGAATCAATTATTGTGTGATAAAAATGACCTAGTTTGCTTTTCCCTGTTTTTAACCCACATTAGCAGGATAGGTTTTCCACATATCATGTTCCCAGACCAACATTCAACTGTTTAATACTTCACTCCAACCCCATGCCCCATGAAATGACTCGCAAGGAGATTTTATTGCCTAAATAAACCATTTGGATGCTTCAAAGGCTAACAAAAAATAATTCAAATCTAAATGACTCTAAAAATGAGTAGTTATGAACATATCCGATGATGAGTGCGGAAGAGTACTTTCGGTGGGTATTTAAATGTTTAGAGTACTTATTTTTAACTCCGAATATCCAACATTTGGCCTAAAGACTGACCGTGACATTAATTTAAGTTGCGTTCTACCAAATACAGGGACTGTCCCAACAATAAGTAGAATGATATTTGGCCACCGATTCAGATGAATGAAGGGGGGCAATTTATGGTGGGAAAGGTAAAGGGAGATATTGGGAAAGCAACGCGACCCACGTCGGTTAACTGTGGGCATTTGCAGTATGTAGATTGCTACTAGACTGTACCTCTGTTCGACGTTCACGTCACGAATTTACGATGCCACTTTCCATGGAGCAATGATCTTTATTTATTTATTTTATTTATTTATTTAGTATTAGCCCAAAAACAGCACATTTTGGCCTTTACATCGGACTATTAACAATGATAACAATGGTCACATTTACAAACACCAAGCAATAGGTGGAGGAAAACCCACCCAGGCGGGAATCGAACCCGCGACCCTTGGAATGGCAGACGAGAACATTACCCCGCCGCCACCAGGGTTGGCAATCTGCGATTAAATTGCACATTTACCTTGGAAAATGGGGTTCGAAGACCACGACCATGGTTAAGGATGCTAATGAAGATAAGTAAATGTCCCAAGTTATGGTCAACCTCCTCTTTACCATCTGAGATGGTAAACAGGAGGTTGACGATTAGGAATGCCTTGGGCATCCATCAACAAAACAGTGTGATGAAAATGTGCAAAAAGTGAGACATATGCTCAATGCATTGGATTCTTTCAGAAGATTTAATTACGAGAAAGGGGTGCCAAGATGGTCCTCAAGGTGCTCTCCGAAGACTCAGAAGACTACTTGGGTGACAATCTTACCTTGGGCCACGGTGAAAGAGACCCGATTTTTTAAGAATAGGTTGTTACTGGTGACGAGACATGGATCTTTCAGTAAGACCTAGGTGAAACCCCGTTGAGTACCATTTTGGACCGCTAAATTATGTCAAAGAGGCCAAGACGAGGTGCCTGAACGAGGGTCCTGTTGATGCCTTACAGGAAGCATACCACAAATGGTGGAGGCACTGGTATTGGTGTGTCGATACATAAGGTTACTCTTATGAAGAATTTTAGCAATTTGTACTTTGATCTGCAATATTTTTTCCCCAGATATATTCTATTTATTTTTGGGACAGACTTTAGAGGCGATTCATTTCATTGATATATCTAATTTATTTCTAATGCTTTTCTTCGCACGAGTTAATGAGGGACGATGATCCCTACTAGTCATCTTATCCTTCGACCGTGACTGGAAGAGCCTTGCATCCGGCTTCTTTCTTAGCCTGGCACGACAAATATTTTCAGAATACTTTTACATTTTACTATTTATAAATAATGATATGTATTTTATTTATTTAATAGTTTATTCGTACTAAATTATTTGATAAACTAATCATGCGTAATAACTTTGCGTTGTCAGAAAAGTATGACGTAATGTTCCGCAGGAGAAATTTTACACCGCTAAATAAATTAAGAGAAATACCACAAATCGACGAGACTGTTATGATTTTTTATAATATTTACTCTGCGTCTTCCGACCAAACTTTAACACTAATATGGGGTCTGAATAGCATGGACGAACAAACGAAACATAGCCAAAGAATGTCTACATCAAGGAGTGGAGTTTTGAACGGGAGGGTTTGGTTTAACTCACAAATGTTACGGCCCATGGTGAGACTCATTATATCCTTACCGAAATATTCACACACATATCGGTACTCTACGGACTCAGAAAGCAGCACGCGGGCAATTTCCGCGTAATGTCAGCGTTGAAAAATCAATGGAGTCCCGCATGACTCTGTGCTAACGATGCACGCTCGCGCACAAAAAATACTTTATTGTTAACTACAAATTTAATGACGATGGCGCAGCGTGTCTCGCTCCTATATGGAATAGTTAAATGGAAGGGAGGGTGTGGCTTTGGGTGTCTGTAGGGATGGGTTACTGATTTCAATCTCTTCCCCCTTCTATAGCGTAGCGAAACGCTTTTTCATTGCACTCGTGAATAAGCGAAAAACTGATTTCTTATGGAGTGCTACTGTTATTTTAAGAGGATGTCTCAAAACAGATTTCCTTCGACTCAGAGAATAGTACATTTCATCCTTAAGAAATGCACTATTTCAATGGGATAATCTGAATGCATGAACACAGAGTGGCGAATTTCCAACCCCCATTTGGTCCACTATTCCCAACCTAAATTAATCCCAAAGAATCAGCGTGCTGGAGCATTCTACGATCTACCCCTAGACCGGGGATACCATCTTATGGCGCTGCGGAGAACGCGAACGAGGCAAACAGTTTCTCCCGTGAGATGCGGGAATCCGGAATATAGCACGCAAAACGATGAGAATGCTGTAAGATAGCTGACAGCCGCGTTTATACAATCACATGCTAATTTTTAGCAGGGAGAATAACCGAAACTTCAATGGAGGCGCAATAATTTCACGTGGCTCGAGAAAAAATCTTCAAGGATCACATTTTGCAATAGCCATTGTAATTAAAAATTGAAGGCAACCGTATACATTTCAATGCACAGAAAATTATAATATTGGTACTCGAGATAAGGATTCTTAGTGCTTTCAAAACAGACACAGAGTCTCTACAGCGGAAGCATCACGATCCCTGCTTGGGAAGCACATAGGGTAAAGTATGCCGTCCGTCATATGGGACGTCGTATTTTGTGGCCCCCTGGTGACTTTTCTTAATAAAGCCGCCCAAGTCCGTAGCCCAGTTTGCTTTCAAATAACCTAACCTGTAATTGCACATATTACTTCAATTCTTAGTGTCTTCTCCATATAATTACTAAATCAAATGTGCGGGTACGAGAGATTAAGATGATTCAGGGCGGAGGATGATTTGGTGTCGAAATATTTGGTGTATTCTCAGCAGTACGATCAATTTTCACGACCGTTCATACCTCAAATGAAAACTGTTCCGCATAACTTCATAACACTACAACTTATCTGAAATAAAAGTGAAATTTTTGTGCAGGAAGGAGGAAATTCCTTAAAAGCAGGGGTAAATGCAAGGATTCCAGAATGCATTTCTGCCTCCAAATGATTTTTAGGGGATAAATATTAAGCAGATGTTTTCCCATTAAAATGAAAATGAAATTAGAATTAATGGGCATGGTGAGAGCCATTAATAGCAATGCGACGAGATTTTACTTGAATTCAACTGGATACGAAAAGTACCGCCGGTGTCCCTAAAAATTCTTATTCCACGTGTAGTTAGGACGTCAAATGGCTGACATGACGTTAGCGTTACATTCCCGTCGATCGACCAGTGGTCGCAGTTCTTCATTGCGAAACACTTCGACGACATCCAAATATTTCGTTTCGAATAAATGCTTTCCCGTGGGGATTCGTCCCAGTGCGTAGCGAGACCGAGCCGTTAACTACTAAGCGCCGTGGATATTTTAACTGGACTTAATAAAATTAATTGAGCCTGGTGACTCAAGCATCAAAAATCCTTATTCGGATAATTAGTCAAAGAATAGAAGGGAGGATAGAAGGAAACCTCAGAGAGGCAATTCTCAGCTTGAGAGTTCTGCCCGAAGAAATGAGACACGTTGTGTATTATATGTTGCATTCGTGGACTTGGAGAAGGCCTTCGACAACGTCGAATGGAACAATATGTTTAAGATACTAGAAGCTCTTGGATTGGACTACAACGACAGAAGAATAATCCATAACCTCTACAAGAATCAGATTACCACAATGCAAACGAAAAATGTAAGAAAAATAGAAGCCAAAATAAACAAAGGAGTTCGACAAGGATGCCACCTCTCGCCTGTAATACCCAACGTATACTACCTTGAACAAAAAGTTCCCGGAATAACCACCGTGTGGCGCTCCCATCGTTCCGATTTGAGTTCTGTTTTTTTGTTAAATTGGTACATCTGTTGTTGATATTCCCTTTAAATCTTAGTGTCATAACTTGACATTTGCAAAAGTTACGTAGCCAAGAGTACATCTATCTCTGTGTGTGTTGGCGATTTTTTACAATTGCAGAAATGGATTTAAATTTGCAACAACGAACTTGTATTAAATTTTGCGTAAAAAACGGATTTAGTGGCGCACGGACGTTGGAAATGTTGGAAAAGTGTTTCGGCAACGATTCTCTAAAAAAAACGGTCGTTTACCAGTGGCACGAGCGGTTCAGAAGTGGTCGTGAGTCAATCGAAGATGATGAACGCAGTGGCAGACCATCGACATCGAAAGTCGGTGAAAACATTGATAAAGTAAAAGAAATGTTGGTCAATAACCGCAAATTAACCATCAGAGAAATAGCGGAGGACTTGAACATTGCCTATGGATCCGCCCAAGACATTGTGGTTAATGATTTGGGTTTCCGTCGTGTAGCAGCAAAGTTAAAGTGCCAAAAGACCTCAATTTCATTCAAAAAAGAGACCGTGTTGACGTCGCAAAAGACATGATTTGCGAGGCTGAATCCGATCCCACATTCATCAAAAGGATCATTACTGGAGACGAGACGTGGGTTTATGAGTACGACACGCAATCCAGACATCAGGCAAGTGAATGGCGTTCACCAAATGAGCCGAGACCAAAAAAACCACGTCGTTTTCAGTCAAAAAAGAAGGCAATGCTGACGGTTTTCATGGATTACAACGGTGTAGTGCATCATGAATTTTAGCCAGAAGGCCAGACAGTAAACAATGAGTATTATTTGGGCGTTATGAGACGTTTGCGTGAAGCAATTCGCCGAAAGAGACCAGAAATGTGGGCAGAAAACTCGTGGATTTTGCACCATGATAACGCACCGTCGCACAGTGCTATCATTATTCGTAATTTTTTGACGAAAAATGCAACAAATACCATCCAACAGCCACCGAATTCACCTGATTTGGCTCCCTGTGACTTCTTTCTGTTCAATCGAGTTAAAAAACCATTACGGGGAACGCGTTTTAGCAGCCGAGAGGAAGTAATGGAAAAATCGCAGGAAGCACTGATTGACATACCGAAAACCGACCGTAACTTTTGCAAATGTCAAGTTATGACACTAAGATTTAAAGGGAATATCAACAACAGATGTACCAATTTAACAAAAAAAACAGAACTCAAATCGGAACGATGGGAGCGGCACACGGTGGTTATTCCGGGAACTTTTTGATCAAGGTAGTACATGGAAGAAGCAATAAAAAAAGAAACGCAAGAATTGGGTATCAAATGGTCAAGGTAAATGGAGAAGAAATCAACATGCTCCGGTTTGCAGATGACATCGCAGTTGTGGCGGAAACGCGAGAGAACCTGCAAGCAACGACTTATTGCTATGGATCAAGTGCTTGGAGAATATAATCTGAGCATCAAAAAGAAGAAAACTAAAATCCTTGTGTGTGGAAGAAAGAAGCTGAATGCAGATATCACCATTAGAGGGGTGAAACTAAAGCAAGTGGTATCCTTCATCTACCTGGGCAGCAGCATAACATGGGATGGAAGAAGTTCGACCGACATCTGGCGAAGAATAGCCCAAGCTACGAACGTATTCATGAAATGGAGGCAATTACTATATTCAAAAAACCTAAGGCTGGAAACAAGGAAGCAATTCTTCAAGACTTTCGTGTGGAGCATGGTGCTCTATGGTTCCGAGACTTGGAACATTGGTAAAGTGGGCCATCGAAGAATGCAAGCCTTGGAAACATGGTGCTGGAGGAGAATGCTGAAGATTAAATGGACAGACAAAGCGCGGAACGAGGAAGTACATATGTAGAAGAGCAGAAGAGGGTAGGACCATATGGAGAACTTTACGTCGTAGAAGAAATAGATGGATTCGACACACATTGAGTCATAATGGATTGATTAGGAATAAAATAGGAGGAAAAATAGAAGGGAAGATTCGACGAGGAAGACCAAGAGACATGTATATAGGAGAAATTAAAAAGGACGTAAAACAGAGAAGGCATCAAGGATTGAGGGAATTGACATTAAATATAGTAGAATGGAGGGGGCAGTAAAGCAATCCTAGGACTGAAATACTGATGATAATGATTAATAAAATTACATCTGATACCAAACTAATGAGAGAGTAATATAACACTCGCGTATTGGTGGTGAATACCGACCAGAGAGGGTTGCTGTCGTGGGAGAACAGAAGCTTTTTTTTGCACGATTGTTATGATGCAGGCGCTCAAGCTACTTAATCCCTCTCCTGTGCATTTAATACGCCTTCCACAGAGTTTTTGTATCAGAGGACAAAAGGCAAGGATGACGCCGGGTGAACAACCGAGACAAAGTTCTTAATGGGATAGTGGATCCCAGTATGCATTTCACGTGAGCTGAACTAGAGTGGGGTTAGAGAAATGAAAATATGAAGCGGAAGGTTCACTTGATGGCTCTTTTCATGAATGATTAAGAGGGGCAGAAGATCTAGAAATGGCCTGGAAGTGAAGGCGGAAGGTATGGGCAACACAAAGGATGGTGACAGAAAAAGCTCGTCGGCGACATGCGTGGACAACTCAAGATAACTCAGCAGAAAAATCAGAAGAGGTTGAATGCCGAACATCGTGTCAAGATTCGGGCGACTGGATGAAATATTTTCCCTACCCGACAACTGAACTTCTGCTGGACCTTTTACCAAAGATTATCATTGCTAATTGAAAAAAAATAATATTCATATTTCTTATAATGTCGTGGCTTGAAACTCTTTCTTTATATTAGCAGGTTTCCCATTAACGCCGAGAAAATTAACCTTTGAAGCACGATTTATCTGTATGGAGTTAAAATATTTTCTGTCTGAATTGAAAGCAAAACTGAATCTTTGACTGGCTGGTTCCTGTGACTGAATTTGCTCCTAAGTAAAATTGATATTTTTGCGAAATAATTTTGCCATTGGTAGTTACAGCGCGTATAAATTTCAATTTTTTCTTCATTTCCAAGAGCTTACTTTAAGGTTTTAAAATTTCCTTGATGTATTCACAAAGCGTTTACTGTTTCAACAGGTTAAGAGTAAAATACTTTTAAAAAACTCTTTTCTGACAAAGAAATTCGTGGTATATTTACGGTGCGATTGGTTCGAGATGTATTCCATCTAAAATCCCTCCTCAGAGTATTAAATTGAACAAATATACATATATACAGAGAGAAAAGTTACTTTCGGAGAATATGCTCATTGAATGACGAATGCATGAGGCATGCGAGTAAATCATTATATCCATGTGAAATACAGTGTCGGAGAGTAATGCCCAGAACAAAGGTAACGGAAAACAATCTCCCTCGTATTTGATGAGGTTTCCAATTTTTGAAATATGTAATAAATATGAAAATACATCAACATTTTAATGACATTCGCTGCTAAAACCAAATTCCGATAATCATTGCGTCAAAATATCTCATTCAGAAAATTTTTATTTTTCCGGGAGTGGCTATCAAATTTGTTTCCCACTGGTTTTTTTCATAATGACGACGCTTGCTTATTTTCGACCTTATCTACATTAATTAACCTATATATGATCAGCTAATGATTCCTGGAAAGTTTAAACAGCTCTCGATCGATCGGCTCGCGAATACAATTAATTCACTGTTTTAATTACTAGAACTACAATTTCATGTGTGCACATTGGTACCGTTATTTGAATTAAATTGCCAATTAGCTTGAAGGTATTGCTTTTGAAATTATTCTACGGCTTACTTTACCGTTCATGTGCTACATCACACGCTCCAAATTCTGAATAGTAACAGCGCAGATTTACAACTAAGAATTCTCAGTTCTCTTAAGGGCCAGTTTTTGGGGATTTGCTGTGAAGTGGATGGATTAATGTTACTCATTTACAAATTTAATTACTTTTCAACACTCAGATTTACACATATCCTACATGATTTTGAGAAGAGAAGAAGTTAACACACTTGCTCCAAGACTGTTTGTGACTTCACACATCCATATAATATACCCTTCACTTCCATATAAACACAGACGAGTGTATTTCTATTGAAATGTTAGAAGAACCAAAAGCTTTCCTTCGGGAGCAATAAATAATTCTCCAGGGTGGAAGGATATCCGGCAAGTTAGGCATAAAATACCAGACGTATAGTCAGGAGACGCAAACTTAACCGTGATTTCCACATGTCCCCTCCCGACTATGCTCCTACGACAAATGCAACCACGCTGATTACTTCCACTGCCTTCCCACCGGCGCGTTTTAATCAAACCTTGCGCTGCTATAACACAACGTGCCCAATCAAGCGATGGGTTGGAAAATGTCATCGGGAGACCTAGAGTGATGGATCTTTCGGAAAGTTTCCTCGATTTTGCGCGGTAAAGCTTCAGTCCGAGCGGAATCTTTTCCATTTCTTCCATCCTCCGGTGGAAGGAGATGGAAAGTAGGAGAGGTCATTGTCCGCATGGAACCAGCCAATGGCGCAAAATGAGGTCCATGATCGTAATGCTCAAGATCCCTTTCACGTCGGCTTGAAGTACCTGAAAACAAATTCCGAGCATCATCGAACTTTTGCTCACACTACTATATACTCATGTGAATCCACAAAGACGACTAAAGAAAATGAGTTCTTCCTCACTGATCATGCCACGTAATTAGACATGTACGTTACTTTGGAGTAAATCTTTAAAAACTGAGATGACATTTATCGTTAATTAATAAGGCAGTTGTCAACGCAGGGATGATGCGATTTGGAATAAATCCCTTTCATTGCATCCAAATTTAATATCTGGGAAAATTGAATACATTATTTGTTTACTGCCGTTTAATAAACGTTTCATAATAAAATTGTTTGCGTAAATATGAATTTTATATTTTCTCTCTAAAGAAAAAAAATGAAGGCACGCATGAACTCCGGTAGCTATTTAAATAAAAACGAGAGAGCCGTAAATTAGACTGTTAAATATCATTTTGCCGTAATTATTTAGTACTGTTCTCAATCTCAACTGGTTCTTCACAGACGAAAATAAATAATAATAATAATTTGATTTCAATCAGTAAAAAGCTCAAGATGAATAACTGAGAAATATTAATTTTTATTTATATGACAATCAGTGCACATTTTACCCATCCATGCAAGGACAATGAGATAGGCCGACAGAGATTTACAGAGAGACCGTGCCGAAAACTACGAAAAAAATCTCAAAATTCGGGATCGCTAAAATAGCATAAGAAAGAAATTTCATGCAAGAAATTTTACCATTTTCCCCCCATTTCAATCCGGAAAACGAATCAATGTTCTTTAATTTTTAACTAGCGAAATAAACGTTAAAACATCTCATGTTCTTTTATTATGATTGGCATTTTCAATGCTTATTGATGCCGGTGAAAAATGCACAATTTGTCGGAACATGCTGCACTGCTTTCTTTAGTTCCTGAGTTCGGTTCCTCTAAACATTCGGCTATCAAGGAAGACATATTTACCTCTGAAATAAGAGGGTTTTAATGAAACAACTTGCTAAGATTCTTTGGCTAAGATATAGTGCTCGGGAGGTATTTCGGCCAGGGAAAGACTGACACACAAGGAGGACGATCATACCAATGTCTCATAGAGTACGTAGGTACAGCGCGTTTCTAACTTGCGACGAAAAACAGTAACTTCACGGAGTGGAAATCACATTGCCTTGACCGGGACTCGAACCAAGATTCATTTGATTTCCTGAAATCGAGGGGGATCCGGGTTTGACTTCCGGTAAAAGCTAAAAATTTTCACACCCTGAATGTCCTGCTTTTCGACGCGAATCAGGGGTTGACTAGGTTAAAATAAGTGTCGCGGCATCTCCCGCAGATATTGGAATTGGAATTCTGTGAGCTCCATGTGGTTGGGCGCCAGGGGTCCCTATTCCCAGGGGCTGATCACGCACTCATGGGGAACAATTAGTAGGGCCGCAACCTCCACACCCGTAACTGGATCGAAGCGGTCCTTTTGGAGGCGAATACACCGCAGACGGCGGATCTTCTTTCTTCTTCGTAAGTTCCCCTTCCCGCCCCACGCCGCCACGTCGACACTCCACATAGAGAAGAGGGCCGCCTCTTTTTAAGACTCTAGTGAAGAAAGAAATCTTTCCTGAATGCGCTCCACCAATGCATACGAGCGCCCGCTCTCCGCTCGCACCACCCGGCGGCATAAAGGGCAGAAGGTCGGGCGGCCTCGCCGGGCGAGGAGGGAGAGAGGGGAGGGAGGAGGGAAGGGGGTTAGGGCAGGGAGAGAGAGAGGAATGGCGATGGAACGACAATCGCGAACGTCTGAATTTCCAGAAGATGACCTTTATGAAGATCGGTGCAAACTCGTCTCGCACCCATTCTCACAGTTCGAAGGAAATCAAATTTCAACCCGCGGGACGGCGAAACTAAGCTAGGATTGGTGGTGGGAGATGTGTGGAGCGGCCCTTTTGGACCTCAAAAGGGCACATGGGAAAGCTTTCAAGGCTAAAGTGACGCGGGCGGTAGATACATTCGGTGCTGAGATATTTAAAGACTGAGAATGACACTCTGAGAGTAGGAATACACTTAACAGCTTTAGGTTTCCCTTCGTTATGTATGTACGTTATATATCCATAACATCAGAAGGACTGAAGTATTTGAGTTTGATCTCAATTTGGTAATACTCGTTGAATTGTGAAGCGTCACCATCGAGTACAAAAAATAAAAAAAGGACTGGGCCACAAAAAAAATATATATACACATGTATACATGTATACTAGTATATGTATATGTATATATATATATATATATATATATATATATATATAAATATAAATATATATATATATATATATATATATATATATATATATATATATAATATATATATATATATATATATATATATATATATATATATATATATATAACACTTTTTGAAAGACTCACGGACGTGAATAATAATGTATAACACTTAGCACTAGTGGACACAGACAAAAACACAGAAACACACAAAAAAAGAGACTCACTATTTTTCGAATTTTCGGTGGTCGTTGCCACCTTTATCAAGGAGGAGAGGGACAGAACTGAGTTCTGTCCCTCTCCTCCTTGATAAAGGTGGCAACGACCACCGAAAATTCGAAAAATAGTGAGTCTCTTTTTTTGTGTGTTTCTGTGTTTTTGTCTGTGTCCACTAGTGCTAAGTGTTATACATTATATATATATATATATATATATATATATATATATATATATATATACACACACATATTCACATGGAATTACGAGATATTAGGGAAATGATTTATAAAAACACACATAAAAGACAAAATATATACATATATACATATAGACATATGGTAAGAGCATCGCCAATTCAAAGATCCGTGGCTCGAGTCCCGGTCATGGAAACGTTTTTGCGCTTGTGATCTGCTCGATTCCACCTTCCCCACCATTCCTGTGTTCGTCTTTTAAAAGTGTTTCCATCCCTTTTACTCATATATACTTATATGTGAATGATAATTTGTTCGCCACTTGGTGGGTTTTCGTGTTTGAATGCGTGTGTACGGGTCGATGCTCTTTTATGTATGTCGCTATCCGTTTTCCTTATATCTATTTCCATGTGCATTTTATGTGTTTTACTGTGTGTTTATTTTTACACACACACACACACATACATATATAACACAGTGCCAAGATCGGGGAAGGGTATGTTTGCAAGCGCATTAGTCATTTTTGCTTGTAATTCATCGCATAAATGACTCTAATGTATGAAATCAACCCCACCTCCAATCGTGGTATTGTATATCATGGTTTTCCTCATTTTCCTAACGTTTGGCGAAGGCTTTCCAGAATTTAATGGTCGCCACATTATTTCTCAAAGACTTCTGTTAAGAAAGGTGATTGAAGCCATCCAACTAATAATTGCATATTATGTTTCGAGTCCGTTCCTACCATGGATCGACCAACCGTTTGTATATCCGATGGTTGATTCTGACGACAACTCAAATGCCAGTACATATCAGCACAATACGTACCCAACCATTAAGTGCACCATTTCTGGGGTCAAATCCTACATTGACGAGAAACCTATGCAGCAATAAATGGTTTTTATGCTCTGTACAGTGATTAAATTCCTATTTACATTCCAATAGTTTTCCCGACGGATAAAATTGAGCACTCCTCTTACTTTTCTAGGAAATGGATGAAGAGCCCTCGATTAAAGTGGAATTAACCCAATTACCATAAAGTAATTCCTCCGGAAAATAATAACACGCGGCGACTTTACTCGTTTTTATCATTTGGCGAGAATCAATGAGCGATAGATGAGCCAGCGGCCCACGACGAGCGCTCTCCGTTGGCATAACATTCCGGGTGCCTTGCCCGCCACCGTCCGCCGCCGCCTTAAACGGCAGGTCGCCGATGCACGGCTGAGCCGGGCGAGCCTTGAGGTTTCTCCGCCGACCGCAAGAAAGGAAGGGTGGGCTGGTTGTGGATCGGTGCGGTTATTCCGCTATCTCGAGCTTCGGGAGAAAATAAATATGCAGGGCGTTTCGTAATGAAAACGACAAACCTTTTGATGAAAACAAAAGGATAATGGGATCCCGGACATTTTTAGCGCACGCGTCGGCTCACCCCTAACCCCCTTCCCACCTGCCTCTCCCACACTCCTCACGCCGAAGTGGAATAACTTCGACGCGAAGGGTCGAAGGGTGCTTTTGAGTTTCTTTCTGGGCACAGTGGGGTGGTTGGGGGTGGGGAGGGAGGGGCGTATGGGGGAAAAATCCGACGGGGAGCCATAGGTAAACAAGACTCTCCTCACCAAATAAGCCAGGATTTATTTGCTGGATGGCGACGTTCGCGGCGCAGTCACAAACAAATGCCGGATGTGACGAAGACGGGGCTTGGGTCACGACACGCGCTCTCGCGAGTAGATATTTTATGCGTCCGTGCATATGCATGAATGTAATTGCATTTCACTGTCGACCCACCTCGCGCCCCAATTACGATTGGGCTTCTTCAAGAGACGTTCTCCTGTCTTCGGTCGTTTGAAGTCTCTTGTCGGCAGCTCGTCAAGCTTATTCAAACTCCTTCCGAGTGGGAAGGAATTGAGCGATAGGGTCGCTGCTTTGGACAGCGTGCGAGGGAACAAATGCGCCCAACCAAATCCTAGGGGAAAAAAATTACGATCGATTCGAAGCCCGCATAGAGATAAAAGCCGTACTTCGGTGATGAAACCTCGGTTCAAACAAGTCATAATTATCCAGATGAACTTTGAAACATCTTCATTTAGCACAAAAGTCCTTGCACGTGAAGGTAAGAAACTAATGGCATGCACAAATAAACTTATTCGCGTGCGAAATATTGAGTGCACCTTTAGAGAAGTGATGATGCTTCCTAATAGATTACCAGGATAGGCCACAGGCCGAACTGAATCAACTTCTTGCGTCTTCTGGTTCCTTAAGGAAAAAACAATTGAAACAAGTAGACTGACGTCTACATCATCCACTGAAATATTTTACAAATGATTAAAGTGAGAAAATCCCAGTAATAATATTTTGAACCGCTCTCGGTGGCATCATTCTTGGCAAATGTTTTAATTGCCTTAGCTTTCCTTGAGTAGAACACAAAGTGATACGGGAACTGAGAAATTCTCAATCAATCCCTCACAATAATCAACACAGCCAAACCGTCCCACTTGGGATGAGGTGTACGAGTGTGCAGTCGAACGTTCGGCCCAAGTATTTCTCTTCGTCGTTCGACGCCAGACACCCGGACGCCTCGGAAAGGACAAGGAATAGCAGACGCCTTAAATGTCGATAAACCAATTAATTTCATAACTTCCGTGCCATTTTTGTACTGTGGAGCATGGCTAAGATCTTCACCGGTAGTGTTACTGTATCCACGTGGCTGATGGCAACGAAGCAGTTAATTTTAAACCCTCGATGGTTTCATTTTACGGCGAACTCTATCACCGGGCCCAAAGGGACTCTGTTAATTGTGTGCCAAATGCATCATAGTAATTTACGAATCCCATTGTTCCAGGCAAAACTGTGGACTCATAAGTTTACAATCGAATGATTGAAGCGTTAATCCACCCTATTTCAAAGGCACCGCCTCGTGAGCAAAAAATGAAAGTTGTGAGGCACGGGAATGCGAACGCGTACGTGCCAGGAAACACGAACGTAGAGCTTTTCTTAACACTTGGAGATTCATTCTTACATTTCAAATCGTTGCTAAGCGCAGAAAAGAGTTGACGCACGTGTTTTTAACTCCATTACTAACTTTTTGTTCACTTTTTCATAGCTAGATGTTACGATCTTCTCATTTCAGTGTACGGTAACGATACTAATTACATTCTGTCAAAGAATTTCTGCCATATACAATGGAGGAAAGCATTCAGGAAAATGGGAAATATAATTTTCAGAAGTCATTTTATGCCTAATACCCATAGGATATGAATTATAGAGATATAGACCCTGAAATACAATCCATGAGGAAACTTACGCCCATCTCCAAGAGTTTTAAATTAAAAATACAATTACCTTAATAGTAGGGATGCGGCCGATCGTAAGTTATTTGAATGAAACAGCAAAGTAATTCACACTTAAACGTACTGCAGCCATAAACGACAAGTAAGAGTATTACCTGGAAAAGAAGAGAGATTCATAATTAGCATTTCGTATTATTAACTACTTAGAAATAATAATTAATTGTTGTCGTAAAATGTTTATAATTACACCAATAGAATAAAATAAAAAATTCAATAAATTATTGAATTAAGCGATATTAGGGAAAAGTGAATTAAAAATTTGTTGATTTGACAGCGTTTTAAAATTGAAAGATCGATAACATTATTTTTACACACCATTTAAAAGAGATTTCCTTGAGAATGTACACCTCACCTATAAACTTTTGATGGTCAATATGCTGTTCAATTTTATATGATATTACGAGTAAGCTTTTTTCTTTCTAGAAAATCGCATAACCTTTGTTTTATTAAATAGGAAGACAACCTTTGTTTTATTTTAATAGGAGGACAAAAACGAGAGCAGGTAGAACAGTTTACGTATCTCGGCAGTGTTTTGGACCAACACGGTCAAAGTAGTAAGGACGTAAGGAGAAGAATTGCGCTAGGCAAAGAGGCTTTCACAAGGAGGAGGGAGTTAATGACGGGGACGTTGAGTAAGGATGTTAAGAAAAGACTTGTAAAAACTTTAATTTGGAGCGTAGCTATGTACGGCGAGGAAACGTGGTCATTGAAGCAGGAGGATAGACGTAGACTGGAGGCTTTTGAAATTTGGGTGTGGAGAAGAATGGAGAAGGTGAAATGGACAGAGAAGAAAACAAACGAGGAAGTACTTGGTATGGTGGGCGAAGAGAGGGGTTTGTTGGGAGAAATCCTATGGAGGCAGGAAAAGTGGATGAAGGGGGTATTGACCGGCAGCGGGATGTTGAAGACTGTGATAGAGGGGAGAATGTTGGGCAAACGAGGAAAGGGAAGGAACAGGATAGGGATGTTGGACGGGATGAAGGGAGGAAGAAAGTACTCAGAGCTGAAGAGGGACCTGATGTAGAGTAGGATGTTGTGTTTTGCTAGGGGCCACAAATTATTTAATTAGTAATTACGTCCATCCAAAAACCTACCTTAACCGGTAGATTACCTAATAATAATAATTACTAGTAAGTACCCTTCGCCTAACTCGGTATTTTTGGACATTTTTGAGCCTAATGATACCCTCTTCCTCAAAGAGACTTACAAGTCCTACGAAAACAGCCGCAATTGTGATGTAAAACTTTCAAATTCCCAAACTTTCCACAAAACGAAAATGGCACATGCTGAATTATTTTTTTTCAATGACCGGACACCCTGCGTGGAAATCAGAATGACCTGTAATATGGCTGGCTTTGAGGATTTGAGAGCCGTGCACATCATATTCAAGCATGCAACTGCTCGTGCGAGTAGTCAATCGTCGGTGGAACATTATACTTGGAACAAAAATCACTGCTCTGCATTTACCACTATTCTTAGGGCAAAAGTTTTAAACGTGAAGGCTAGGTAGGTACTTACAAGTGGGGCGGAAAGACGGTGGTATCATTTAGATCGTCGAGGGGAGGCGGCATCACTGAGAAGCGTTTTCCTTTAATCATATTCCTCCGAAGCCCCTTGACTTGAAGTCTGATACAAATTCAGACCTTGGGCGGCATTAAATACACCACCTTCGGTATTAGGCGTTGAAAAGCTTCATCACTGCTAGCGTTCCGGTTAATCAAATCATGGGATAGGTTTTCGTTATTCCCAGTTCAACAATATTCGCCATTCATCTCGCAACCAGAGTTTTTACAACCAATGAACATTTTTCTGTTTCTCTTCATTTTGGCAGTGAGAAACAAAAAACTGGGAAGGTTAAAGAGAAATTCTTCCCGTTCTATTCAATAGATTATATATTAATAACTCAAAAAAAATCAGAATCAATTACTTAAACAAATGAATTATTATAATTCTATGAATGCCATAATATGTACGATATTTTCATAAACTTCCGTATGTCGTCCTCAACCAATTACGATAAATGCTGCATTGTTATGGTTATACAGACAATTTTCAAAAATTGTCCAAAAGGTTAAATTAGGTTAAATAAAATTCTCTTTCTGATTAGTTTCCGGTCGAATTTAAAATTTACTTCCGTGAGATTTCCTTATAATAGGGAAACATAATTTTTCCTTAACATGGAAAAAATAATACATGGACTTATTATCGGAATACTTCGCTTATTGCTCGGTTTGGATTTAAATATTGTAGGTCACAGAATTTTCATTCCAAGAAAAACTTATCGATTCTATTGAATCGGCCTAAATAAATTCTAGGGGTTTCGATATACGTTGAGCACTTACGTACAAAAATAAGGAAATAAAAGTTTTGACGTTAAAAATATACACATACACTAATTGAATTAATTATCGACCGTATTTTGAATTTTGTTTCGGTAAACACCCTATCATGTAATGCAGTTTACGTAGATAACATCTGAAAAAGCTATTTCTACGCATGCGTGGGATCTCATGAGAATCGAACCAAAGTTTTTCACGCCTAGGGACGACCTACACTTTATAAAAGATACGTGTGACATGGATCCTCTCGTGTCACTACAGTTTCCCACCAAAGTTGAACAGACACAATAAAACAGACACGTCGTCTTCAGAGTAAGTTGCAGCAGCGTGTCAAACAGCTGCCACGACTCATACCAATGTAGTCAGGGTGAATGCTCCAAACAATTATTAATCCCCCTTTGTAAATCAATCTTTTCATGGAAAGCAAATAAGAAGACGGCTCAATTCCAATGTTGGAGTAATTTCTGTATTTTTGAGAGAACTAATTTAAAGGAATAATTAGGAAATTCGAGGAATGCGGAAATCACATGGAGGCTGATATTTTTAAACATGTAATCCCCGGCGTAATCCAAAGTAGCAAAGATAGCGCATGACGAACGAGAACGAGATGAAAGAGCCCAGACGAATTATAACACAATACACCGGGTGTAGTGGGTAAATCATTAACTTTTAGCGAACAAGTCGGTGGAGTGGAGGTTGGAGAGATAGTCATTACGTGGTTCAGACTGTAGCCATTAATTTTTTTCAGGTCAAGAATAGATTACACCGTAGAAGTGGAGTCACCAGTAAGCACAAGCGTTCACTCTCAATGATAATAATTCCTTGGTTCCATCATCTCTCAAATTTTGTATTTTAGATATGATGAAAAAACGAAATCAGTATTGGGAAGTAGTAAAATTCGTACTAAAACACTGCAATGTAAGCAGTTCTGGGATAACTACTTGCCCAATCGCATTCGCACGTGTCCTGTTCTGTGTGGAAGCCAAAGATGAATTATGAGCGGCAGTTAATGGGGTATGCATTTATTTCCCAAATATTTGTTAATGATAACAGAGTGGATGAGGGTATTTAAAACATGTTAAATGATAGTAAAACTCTTGGTGGTATTTTGTAGAGTATGTAGACAAATGAATGTTTTCCATAGGAAGCTACGATATTATATCATGCGAAATATATGACCGTTTATCTATTTAAGTTACGATAGCTGTTCATATCAGCGTTACTCTTCCCCACTTAAGGACATGGAAAAAAAATCAGGGTGTATCGGGGCTTGCATAGATTCCGACAGAATAATATGGGTGTGGAATATTTGAATGTTTTGGTAAAATTACGAGAGCCAGTAAAGCTGCGAGAGATGAGTGGGCCATGGAAGAATTTGGACTGAACTCTCCTGGCATAAAACGTGCATAAAAAAATATCTTCTCTAGATTTATTCGTGCTAAGAAACGATTGATAAAGAATTAGATAAAGTTCAGATAATATCCGCTAATTTGTGAAAAACAATACGGTGAGAGGGAATTAAGTGTAGTGTTATTTCATGGCTGATTAGGTTTGGAACCTCTCCATAATCGAAGAGAGTGAGCAAGAGGACTTTTGGAAAGACACCAAAAGTTCAAGTTCACAACTGACACTGAGGGAATTATTGACATTTTGGATCCAGCAGAGAAAGGTTAAGAGGTAATTAGATAAATTTCAAAGGAACATCGCTACATTTATGAAAAAACTGCTCTGAGAGGAAAGCAAGCGTAACGAGGGAATTGAAAAAAATGTAAAAAAAATTACACAGTTTTTCGCTAGGTGCCGATTGGATCTTGATTTAGTTCTAATGAAGTGAACGTCACATTCAAGATGATAAAGCAGAGAGACGGGTAAGGAAATGGGATGTGGAAGCATTGAACGGAACGAAGAGGACGGAGTAACAACAGGCAGTGGAAAAAATTTATTGATGAGGGCAAGAAAATGGGTACAGTAGTGGAAAGACGGGAACATTAAAAAAAAGGTATTTCAAAAGCCGCAAACGAAGCCATTTGATTTCTTCTGAAGGCTTCCGCAGTGTGATGTAGATGAAGCCCCATGTCTTCCGGGATTTCTTCCGCGTACGTCCATCTCTCTGGGCCGACAGTTTCGCTGGAGTTACATTCGGCGTCTTCAGGTCAGATGTACCAGATGCTGTTCAGTTCAAGTCCAAAAAATTGTATTGCTCATCGAATTACATGAACACACTAAACGTACATTACCTCGTGCTTTCAGTCCATAAGGTTTTAGTTTTAAGGCAATTTATTTCGTACCTGAACAATACAAACAAACGTGGGATCATAAAATTAACTAATTAAGCCATCAAAACTAACCATTGCCTACCATAATTAAAAATTATTAAATATAAAAACATAAAAACCCGGAATCTCCGCTGAATAAATGTTTCCTCTTCGGGGTTGATGGGACGTACAAAGTGCTACGAAGACGGCAGAGATGGCGGAACGTCGATTTGGTCGCCTTATACGAGTATTCGTGCGTTCGCATCACTCAACTGGTCTACTGCACTATTCATACTTGCGTGATCGATTTCATACGTTATAATTGGTACCAGAATGTTTTTTGTTGTACATCCTCTTGAAAAAGTGAAGCCTTTGAATTCTCTCCGTATTAAAATTATTAGTGTTTTTGAGTACCTCAATACTGATTGACTTTACTGATTCCCTTGTGACTCCAAGAAAGTAGCGTTATTCCTTCCTGATGAGGTTTACTTCCCCAAAATTAACGCAGTGCGTTGATCCTGACCATGTGTGGTTACGCTGGCGGAGAGAAACCACTGCCTCTCATTTTTCGCTCTTTCATCCCTTTGTATCTTGGCGTCCTTTCCTTCACATATTTCATTCGTTCGTTTATGTTCGTTGTGGATGTTTAAATACTCGTGCCGAATACATGAACATTCACACCTACTTCGTAGGCGCCGATTCGGATATCTACTGGCACCTGGTCGTTGGCTTTGCACAGACAGAGGAGGTCTGCTCTCGTCATGTCACCGTTTAATATCGCCATTACACTATGCTTAGCGAGGGTTTTGGTTATCTTCTTTGCAGTTTCTACTACATAGGACATTAAGGCGAAAGTATGGATAGGAGAGTAAATGATTTTTATCATGGGTAATCTACCGGTTAAGATTGGTCTTGCATGGACTCAGGATACCTAACGGTGGAGCGACAATTCACTTGTATCTCCTACTAAACAAAAATCAACATCCTACTCTGCAATACGAATCTCTTAAGCCCCTCTTCATTCCGTACACTTTCTTACTCCCTTCATCCCATCCAATATCGCATTTCTGCCCCTTTCTCGTTCGTCAAAAATTCTTTCCTCTATCACAGTCTTCAACATCCTATTGTTAATCAATACTCTCTGCAAACATCATTCCTGCCACCATTGGAGTTCTCCTAACAATCTCCTCTTCTTCTCCACCTTGCCTTGGACTTCCACGTTTGTTTTTGATCAGTCCACTTCACTTACTCCATCCCTCTCCACACGCACACATTTCAATAGCCTCCAATCTGCGCCTTTCGTCCTACTTCAATGACCATGTTTCCGCGCCGTGCTTAACTACGCTCCTTATCAAGGTGATAACGAGCCTTTTCTTGACATACTTGCTCAGCGTCTTCATCATCAATTCTCTCCTCTTCCTGAAAGCTTCATTTCCTAACGCCATTCTTCCCTTATGCCCCCACTAGTTTGGCCACTTTGGTCCAAAAACCTTCTGAGATACGTTAACTGTTGCATCTGCTCTAGTTTTTGCCCTCTTATTTTAACGCTTGGCTTAGCCATTCTGTTTCTGGAAAACCGCTGAGGTTTATTTTACTTATATTGATTCTCTTCCCATATTTATCACTCTGACTTTCAAATTCACTCAGCAATGCCTTGATTGACAGACAAACTCAAGCTTGATCATCAGCAAACCTATTTGATTTTATGAATTTTCCACCGACTCTCATTTCTACCTCCAATTCTTCCCATGCCTATTTAACCAATTCCTCTTTATTTACATTGAACAGCTCAAGTGATAATGGACCCCTGCCTTACACCTCTTCCCAGCACAGCTAATCCGAACTCTCCGTCCTCAACTCACACCAGAGCGGTCTGAGACATGTATAAGTTGCAGATAAGTTTTGCATCCCTCCAATCTACTCCTATTTTCCGCATTAAATTCGTTAGTTTTTCCCAAATCACTCAATCAATCACCTTTACGAATTCCGTGAAACGGGCAATGCATTCTGTTCCTCGCTATTAGTCGCCCCATAACTGCAATGGTATCATGTGTACCTATCCTCTTCCTGAGATCAAACTGATCGTCCGCTAGGTAATCGTTTTCTCTGCTCTCCATCCTCTTGTTGATGATCCTGAGAACCACTTTAGCTGCGTTTGAAATCAAACTTACTGTTATGTAGCCCTAGCGTAATGTTGCCTTTACATTTTTGGAATGGAAGCTAACACTGATATAACGAAGTCATCCGGCGAAATTCCTCTCTCATTAATGCTACAAATTAGTCCATGAAAACTCTTCCTCCCATATTTTTCTTGACTATTAAGTAGCTCAGCAGGAATATTGTCTACTCTCGCGGCCTCATTTGATTTCAATTCCCGTAATGCCCTCTCTATCTCGCTATCAAGTAATCTTGGGCCTAATCTGTCCTCATCTACGTCATATTCTCTCTTTACGTCTAACATTACTGGCCGAATGTTTTTCCACATGGTTCTTCTATATATTCCTTCCATCTCACTTGGATCGTATCTGATCCAAGCAACATTTTCCTCAACTTATCTCCGATTGTTTACACAGATTTTCTCTTCTCACTTCCCGAAAATCTTTTAACCTTCCTGTATAGCGCACCAATTTCAAACTTCCTCCGTGTACTCTCCATATCTCCACACTCCATCTTCCACCGAACTTATTTTGCCCCATGTTTTACCCATTTCAATTAATTATTTAAATCTTTATACTGTCTTTGGCGTAACTCTGTAATTATATTCTTCCATTTCCTTCTCTCGGTTATCTTTCTAATTATATCGTTCATAATCCATCGTTTCCTTTTCCTTTTCTTATTGACAGTTTCTATAGTTTCTTTTACTTGGAAATAATGAGGTTAGGTTTAGGAAGGGGAGCGCCATGTCTGATCCGTCAGCACAAATTAAATCACTAATAGAAAGAAAAATATTTGTACTAGTACATATACTAGATATATTGGAAAATTAGAAAATCAGAAAATTGTACTAGTACAATTTGGATGTATTTTTTTGTGTCGTGGACTTCGAGAAGGTGATCGATAGCTTAAATCGGTTAAAATTAAATTAACGTATTAGAGTACATTGGAGGGATAAGTAACTTATGCCCAACACGTATGTTACTCAGACAACTCAGGGGTGGATGAAGAGTTGGAATAGGCACGGTCAGTAAGGGGGAAAAGAAACGACATTCCACTGTCACCCGTGATTATCACCGAATACGCAGAGGAAATATAAAAATAGGCATGAGAAGAGCTGGATATGAAAGAAGTATAGGTTGGGACTTCTTGAAATCAGTCAGATCTGCGGATGATCAAGCCGTTCCTTCAAAATTTACTCTCATCTTGGAGCGAATTATAAAATCAGTGTGGGAGGCAATGGGTATGAATCAATGCTAAAAATAAATGATTTAAGCTTTTAAGACGGCTGAGTCAAACGATATAATTAAAGCGCGTCTCCTGGAGCAGGAAGAAGAGTTTGCCTATTATTATTTTTTGGACCAAGTTGGTGAAAGCGATTGGGATATAAGATTTGTGTTAGGCAAAGAAGTTTTTACAAGGAGGGTGCTGAAGACAGGAACGTCGAGTGAGGAAATGTGGAGGGAGAACTTTGATTTGGTGATTAGATTTTTATGAAGCGGAAAGTAGATTGCTGAGGCAAGAGGCGTAGATTGGATGCTTTTTAGATATGGGTGTGGAGAAGAATGGAGAATGTAAAAGGAAGAGAAAGGTGTAATAACGATGAAGCATTCAGCATGATAGAGGTGGAAAGAGGGTTATTGGGAGATATCCTAAGAAGGCAAAAACTGATGCAGAGCGTTTTGATTGAAGATGGAATATTTAAGATTTTGAGAGAAGGGAGAAAAACGTTAGGCAGGAGAGGCGGGTACTTGAAATGTTAAACTAAATGAAGTTCGATAGAATGTATGAAAAACTAAGGAATGGTTTATGGTAGTGAAGAGTATCAGGACGTAGCTTGTCAGGCGAGGGTTAGGTTTCTATCAAAACCGTACTTTAACAGTAGTGAGAACAATAATCCAACAATCTAATGCACCGTCAAAGCAACAAAGCAACCCAAAATACTTTAAACTTTATTATTCAAAGCTTACAATACTACTTGCAATCAACCTTACACAGAACTAGTTCTGTTTAAAAAGAGGGGAATCACAATTACCATAACCTACGAGATGGCGACCTCGTCAGACTTGACTTCCTTTTAGTACCTCTTCGTAAACGGAACTAGTTCAACGTAAGTATGATTGTAAATAACAAGTTTTACGTAAGTTGAATGGTAAAAATATCATAATCCTTGGTAAATAGAGTATTTATGGATACTCTGCCACAACGACAGCACGGCGCGATTATCCCCCAGCCTCTCGTCTGAGAACTTATTTACGATTGTTCCCAATTTTATATTATCTACCGGCGCATCCATCCTTCCTCTGAGTGATCAACTACCCTGTGATGCATCCAAAGCCTTTGTGACCCATCGGGAGGTTGAATAGTTATGTAATTACATTCTTGGGGAATTCCATTGCTATTATTTACGTTAAGTCACCTTAATTTGATTCAAAACGACATTTTTTCTCTTCCCATCTTATCTGAATTTGAAAAATACTAAAACAATATGGACATGGAATACGAATCAATTCTACATGAAGTCATGTGTCTACAGAGATAATCCACACTCAGCAAAAAATCGCCAGACAAATCACTTACTCCCTTGGGAATGCGTGAAACTATAATGCTGCTCGAACTTGAATCTCTGGCCAGATGAGTTTTTCATTTTAATTCATACGCAGCAAGGTCCCCCCTGGTGCTCGTCACTCCATATTAGCTGTGAGTTCCTTTGAACCTACATTTTTTAGAAAAATAAAATTTGAATGAGAGAAGAGCCAATATTGGTTCCACTGCAACGTATTTTTGGTTATTTTCCGAGTAGAAAAAAATTTTAAAGCCTGGAATATCAGAGAAATTATTTTCGTTCATTTTGGAATTAGTTTCGAGCAAAAAAATGTTTTCATCGCTAGAGCTATATTATTATTTTTAAACTTAAAGATAAGCAGGACATACAAGGTCTCAATTTTGTTTTCTAATGAAATATTAATGCACCATGCATTAATGCATTATAAATACACAAATGTATTTATCGTTTCATCATCAGCATCATCATAATCAGTATTTCAATCCTAAGATTGGTTTACTGTAGCCCTCCATTCCTCCCTACTTAGTATTAATTACCTTACCCTCTGATAGGTTCCCTGTTTTATTTCCTTCTTAATTTGCCATATATACTTGTCTCTTGGCCTTCCTCGAGGGAATTTTCCTTCAATTTTTCCTTCCATTACGTTTCTAACTTATCCATTGTGTCTAACTTATCCAAGGTATGTCTAATCCATCTAGTTCTTCTTAGCCATAGAACTCTCCATATGGTCTTTCCCTCTTCTGCTCTTTTATTCACTTAAGCATTCCTCAATTTGTCTGTCCATTTAATCTTTAGCATTCTCCTCCAGCACTATGTTTCAAATTCTTATATTCCTCGTTGGCCCACTTTTCCAAAATTCCATGCCTCCGATCCGTAGAGTGTCATGCTCCGCTTTTGAACGTTTTGACGAACTGCTTCCTTGTTTGCAATCTTATGTTCTTAAACATAATAATTGCCTCTTCTTCATGCATACCTTCTTAGCTTAGGCTATTCTTCGCTTGATGTCGGTCGAACTTCTTACATCCCATGTTATGCTACTGCCCAAGTAGATGAAGGATTCCACTTGCTCTAGTTTCACTCCTCGAATTGTGATATCTGTAATCATCTTCTCTCTTCCACACACAATGATTTTCGCTTTCTTCTTGTTGATGCCTATATTATATTCCCGAAATACTTGGTCCATAGTATTCAGGTTTGGTTTCAGGCCCTTTCGCGTCTCTGCTACTACTGCGATGTCGCCTGCGAATCGCAGCATGTTAAAGTCTTCACAATTCACCTTGACTCCCTTGATGCCCAATTCTTGTGCTTCCTTTATTGCCTGTTCTAGATATACGTTGGATAGTGCTGGCGAGAGGTTGCATCCTTGTCGAACTCCTTTGTTTATTTTGGTTTCTATTTTCCTTCCGTTTTTCATTTGCATGGTTGTTAGCTGGTTCTTGTAGAGGTGATGGATTAATACTCTGTCTTTGTAGTCCATCCCAAGTGCTTCTAGTATCTTGAACATTTTTTCCCAGTCAACATTGTTGAAGAACTTTTTCAAGTCCTCGAATTCCACACATAATGGCTTGATTTACATGAATCAATTTTTCGGCCAGTACCCTCAAGCTGAGTATTGCCTCTCTTGCTCCTCGGTTTTTTCTGAACCCTAATTGGTTTTCCGAGAAGCTGTCTTTTACCTTTCCTTCTATTCGTCGGCTGATTATCCGAGCAAGTACCTTCGATGCGTTAGAAGTCAGGCTCAATGTTGTGTGTTCATCGCATTTATCTGTTGTAGATTTCTTCGGTATTGCAATCATTACACGCAGTCTTCCACTGTCATAGATATCTTTCATTATTTCAAATATGGCATCCTTTGCATTGGCCGCGAGTGCTTTGATAATTTCTCCGTTTCATTTATCAACTCCCGGTGCCGTGTTTTTCTGCAGATCTTTCACGGCTCGGGGGAATTCACTTCTCAGTATCTTCGGGTCCCATTCGTCTTCTTCTATCACGCTTTCTTCTTCAATTAAGTCACCTTCAAGTGGTTCGGTCCCTTGATAGAGAACTTCAATGCATTCATTTCATCTCTTTCCAATGTCTTCATCTTCTGTAAGTATCTTTCCATTAGCATCTCGGACGTTGAGGGATTTTGTTTTTCTTACTCCGAAATGTGTCTTCATCAGTTTAAAAGCAGTTTCCCTTCCTTATGTTGCCATTGATTTACTCGCAGCAACTTTCTATCTAGTCTTCCTTGGCCTTCTTGCACTCTCGTTTGACTTGGTTCCTTCAATTCTTGTAAAGGGCTTCCTCAGTTTCATTTCTTGGATTCTTGTATTTTCTTCTTACCTCTATGAAGTATCTTATTTGAGCTGTTATTGATGGCCGCTTGGCTGGCGCCGTCTTACTAACGAGTTGATCATCTGCTACTACGGTCATGCTATTCTTCATTTCCTTCCATCGTCCTCCTATGCTAGTCACTTTTATTCCTCCCATTTTTCTGCCATGGTCGTGGTAAACTTTTCTCTTGCCTGTTTTTCCTTCAGTATTTTTGTGTTCCATCTGGGTTCCTTTGTCATACTCTTAATTTTCTGGTATCGTAGTTGGCTGTCCATGACCACCAGGTTGTGATCGCTATTTATATCTGCGCCAGGGTAGCTCTTGCATTGCTTAACCTGGTTTCTGTATCTCGTTCTCACGAGGATGTAGTCAATTTGGTATCTTGCCCTGTTCCCTGGCATCTTCCAGGTGTACCTTCTTCTCCGATGTTGCTCGAAGAGGGCGTTTGCCAGTACCATGTTCTTCTCGTTGCATAATTCGATCAGTCTTTCTCCCACGGGGCTCCGTTTTCCCAATCCGAACTGTCCCACGCTCATCCCTTTCGGCCCTGTACAACCACAGCGTTCCAGTCTCCAATTACGCTTAGGTTCTCGTTCCCTTTCGTTGCCCCTATAACGCCTTCCAGTTGTTTCTATACTTCTTCTATTTCCTCTTCTGAACGGCTGGATGTTGGCATATACACCTGCACTATCACTGTGTCTGTAGGCTTTCCCTCTAACCTTATCATCAGAATACTCTCACTGTATTGCCAGCACGATTACGACTCTCCATGCCCACTCCTTGAATATGATTCCCAGTCCTGCGATTATCCGGTCATCTCCTGAGTATATCACCCGATATCCGTCACTCCAGAAATCGTTGGACCACACTCCCAATGATTTCAGGTTCCATATCCCTATCGTGCATTTTCCTACCTTGACTGATGTTCCCCCTTCTAGTTGTCCCCACCCGGAGATCCGATTGGGGGACTATTTTACCTCCGAAAGATTTTACCGGGAGGAGTGCCATTATATCATAACTTGAATGGCTGCATCTTCTATAAATACACGCCAAATCTACAACTGTGCTAGTCTAGATTTTTCGAATTGATGTTTCAAGGTGATTTGACGGGTAGCCTTTTCCGATATTTTTGTGGGATGGTTAAAACACGAGGAGAGAGTTCAATTCCTTATATACGACGACTTGATTTCCGAGGGACTTATGACTGAAATATGAAACGAGGGTATCTTAAATGTCCGTGCAAAATTAAAGATGTGACTATGCTAGTGCGTATCAAAGTTGTCTTCAGTGACATCTCTTCAAGGGACACACACCAACTTTCAGCTAAATCGTTTAAATACTCAAACGGTAAAATAAATCGGTGTTTAGCGTTCATTTGAATTGAGAACATCGAGGGCCTCCCATAAAATTGATGAAATGGGGATTTATTTCGTGGTCATAAATGACGCTAAACATTCCGGGAGCCCTGTATAGGTTACTCCTGAAATCATTGATTAAATCAATGATTTGGTGACAGATGATAGAAGACTGATGGTGCGTGAGATAAGTAAGGCTGCAAGAAACTCGAATAAATGAGTATTTTACTTACATTACATTAACATTCAATCATGGGGTCGTTTTCCCCAAGATGAGTGCCGCTATTGCCCACAGTTGGCCAAAAACCTTTGACACGTTCCAAGGCCAGTTTGTAGCTTAGTCAACAGGATTTTAGGGGTCATGTAATCACTATGAAGGAAACATGGATTCACCGCTACACCCATTGAAGCCATGAAACAGTCCAGCCAATGGGGAGTCCACACCAAAGACGGTAATGGCCGTTCATTCAGTTTGGACGGCCATGGTGACTTTTTTTGGGATTCACAAAGAATAATACTGATTGACGGTTTATAAGGGATAAAACTATTACGAGTGCATATTATGCAGTGATTGATAACCAGGCTTCAAGGAAAACATCCGCGATTGGCTCGTAAAAATATCCCTTATCAATCACGACAATTAACTTTCCCATTCCTCTGCATCTCAGGCCACTAAACTGACCGAGTTTTGATGCCAACCCATTCTCCAAGTCCCAGTTTCTCAAAATTTGGGTCCCTCAGAATACTAGCTGTTCTCCAATATGAAGAAATGGCTGGTGGTCAGGAAGTTTTATTCAAACGAGGGAGGTGATTGAGGAAACAAATGCTTATTTTGTCGGGGGTAGGAACAATCGAATTATTTGAAATAGATTAACGAACTGGAACAGCGTTGAACGAAATGTCTGAAAGAAAAATAAAATGATTTTTCCCAAAAAAATTAAACCTTTTTCATTTATGAACGGACTTTTCGGAAACAATCTCTAATGACGGCCGCTGTCTATATTTCATTCGTTATATTTCCTATCAAGCAATGTTTTTAATTTTTGCAGGCGCTCCTAAAGAATTATTTTGCAATGACTAGTGAATAAATTGTAATTTATCCATGCAGGGCATGCATTGCTGGAGTCAATACACGAGACTATCCGTCAGCCCCGTTCGTGATGCCAACCCATTCTCCAAGTCCCAGTTTCTCAAAATTTGGGTCATTTGTTCTATAGAATCAATGGACGTCCAAGGGGTCACATTGGAATTTCATCCGCACTCCACGTTCACTTTCCCGTTCCTCTTTGGAGAGAGAGAGAGATTTCATCTTTCCATCAGCCTCCCTCTCCCTTTCTCTTGCTCCCCCACTAACGGCCCAAACCTATCCAGCCAACATATACTGTACATTTCCCCAACCGCATCCTGCACATGTGAGTTTGAAACATTCCAATGGAACCGCAGCGAGGAAAAACAATTAGGAAATTTAGCCGTCCGACGCACTACACCCTCATACGATGAATGGGAAAGGGAATAAAGAAATTATAGATAAAAATTGGACAAAAGTTGAATCTTCAAACAACAAACATCAATATCGGAAACTATAATATTCACTTCATCTTAAATATTTTCATCGTTTTCATAAAAAACGAAAACAGATAATTTTCTCTCCGGTAATCCACCCGCTTAGCCCCTACACGTATCTTAGAACTCAGCATATTCAACAAGATGGATATTTCATACTAGTACACACTTTCCTCGCTTACACATAGTAAGCGAGGAAATATGGTCCCTCACACAATGGACTTGCCAGCCAAACATCTCGAGACATGCAGGAAGTGATGACAAGGTGGATTATGAGGGGACGGTTTGATTGAAAATATCTTCAATTCGAACGCAAAAGAAAAGAGCCCATAAAAATGCAATACATTATCGTTTCACTTCTTTTACTCTGAAAATCGAAGTAATTGTAGATTATGCCAGTAGTAAATCGGTTGCCCATATGGGTGTATCTGTTTAGATTTTCACAGTTCATTTTTTATCTGTTAAAAACGCTGTTAAACACCAAATGTACGTGACCGAGCAACCGTCCAAGCCTTTCTTATGAATGAAGGAAGTGAATTTATTGGTAAGCCTTGCGAGTTAGTAAACTGCGACGAGAAGATATGGCCATAAAGATGCCACAGTTATACGTAAGAATCAAAGTCGGGAATATTTGGTACGAAAAAGCTTTCTAATGATAAATGTTTTGCTAATCGGTTAGCCGTATCTGTAAATTAGCTGAGTTTGCTCAAATATTGGTCATGAAATAGTAGCTTAGGTATAACCAATCAAAATTTGAGAAAACACATTAAATACAATCAAATCAATTCCGAAATATCAAAAATTATGTGTATCGAATTATCAGGTTAAACCGAGGTTGTCTCATTTCATTTCCTTTCTTGCAGGCCAATGCAATCAAGGAGGCATAGGAAATATTGAATGAACAGGATTAAACTGGTGATGGTACGAGATTATGGGAGGAGGCATAGTAAAAATTATCTCTAGTTTAATGAATTATCGTGGCAACTGTGTGTGTGTATTCATGACTTAAGGAGGCACAAAACTGCTAAGAGTTTCAGCCAAGTGCCTCTGCAAAAAGTTTTCATATTTGCTACCGTTGTTTTGAAGAACGACACGGCAGTTCCTTCTTGAAGAAAAACAAGCCAATTAAAACAAACGAGTTCTTCCATTTATCTGTAAAAGTACGAGACAGATTAGTACTCCTTTCACAACAGTAGCTACCTACAATTCCTTACATAATGTGGGTTACAGCCGGGGGGAGCCGATTGCCCCATTTAATTTCGCAAACATTCGGCCAACAAACGGTTAACCATAGAAACTGGGCTCGTTCTCAAATAATTGCAAAGATACGTATTTCTTCTCACACCACTTTAATAAGGGGGAAAGGAAGTTCCAGCCAAAGCGAGCCGAAACACATCTGAGGACCGAGAAACGGGGCCAAGTCGAGTCACCTCCGACCCATGGGGTTAGACCAGCTATCTATCTATCTCGTTTTTGAGCGTTCAATATTTCATTTGAAATATGTGTGCAATCCACTCAAATGATATTAAACGCTTTTTACAATATTTATTAGCGTCATTTTTGGAATCAATTTTCTTCACATGTCATTTGTGCTTGTAGACTATGGTGTGCGTGAGTGACGGGACGGAAAGATTAGGTGCCGACAACTTTGCGACACAAACGGTTCGCTCCAACGCGAAAGGTGGCAACACTGTTGTTACGTATCGATATTGCCATCGCTGTGGTAAGAGAACTGCATAGTGGTCACAGGCGCACGCAGTGGTCGGGTTATGCCCTTGTTGGTGCACGGACTGGTCAAATGTAGTCCAGCTGTACGAAATGGAGGGAAGGAAAGATGAGGAAGATCTGGTGGTTTCCCGGCGTATCAGTAAAAAAAAACGTTCTCGGGTCTTCCAGCGGGTCAGGGATTCCATGTTGGATGACAATAATATAGATAGTTATGGTTCGTTTTTATGGTGGCTGAGGGTGCTGGAGTACGCGAAATTCATCGTCGCATGTCTGCTGCATATGGTGAACTCTGTATGTTCCTGACATGCATTGGCAAGTCCTTGGTGTTCGGTTTTCATTTGATTGCCCCTCATATAGCGATAATGTAGCAGCAACCATGAGAGCAAAAAATACTTGGACATTATAATAGAACACAAAAATATACCCTGAAAACACGCAAAAGGATACTTACATTTAAGGTAGTTTGAGCTTGGTCAGACTTGAATCTGACCTGAAGGAAGCCTAAAAGAAGGACGGAAGCTCAACAAATTACTTTTTTTCCTTTGAGTGTGTTCTATTTATGTATATTTCAAATATCTTTAGAGCCAATCACGTTTAATTCCATGTCTCCCGGCGTACATCAGGTTAGCAACAATGAGAGAAAGTGAAATATTTTCTTAATGTCAAAAAATAAATCTGCAGCGCATTTTATTAATCTACGTCACTAAAAACTACAGTTATATATTACTTTTTTGTCCTTTTCAACTATAAATTCAAATTTATTAATACACTGTAACACTTAACTTAGTCAATGTATTTTATAATGCTAGTTTTAAAAAATTACGCCGAAAAATTGATCTTGCATGAACTGTAATATCCTCTGAGAACTTGTAGAACATGCATTCAGCTAAAATTTCTGTTTTCCTGGTAGGTCACTGAAACAGGTCATTGAAACAGATTAGGCAACAAGTTCTCATTATAATATTTCATTCAATAGAATCATTATTTGGAACCAAGGATGTTCATTTTCAAAGCGCCGTTAATAATGAAATTATTCTTTACATTTTTTAAGATAGGTCTGAGTCTAATTAATAATTGAATTTTTGACTAATTTAAATAAAGATGAAACTTTAGTAGTTTCAAATTATAGAACTCTTTCTCAAAGATGTTAAAACAAAATCAGCGCGAATAATTTCCACAATTATTTGAAAGTATAGATTATTTTCGTTAACATGTGCAATAATGCTTTTAGCACGATTGCAATTGCTACCTTTTGTGAAATATTTATATCCATCAATTTGATAGGATTGAACGTAAAAATTACTAATGCATTTTTCAAACGTACCACATTGCATCCATTGCCAGAGTACATAGATGATTAACTGAAACCCAGGCGTTAGAATATTCTTAAAAAAGGAATAATGACATCTCTCAAGTAAAAGATACATATAGTACCACATATTTAATTCAGACATACTCGGCAAAAAATTAATTTGCTCTCCTTCCTTTCTCACCAGTGTTCATCACCCAAAGATATGTGCAATGATTTTTTCCTTATTAATCGGCCAGCACGGAGAACTTAACTTATGCCTGGGCAAAAAGGCTCATTTATTATGTACATGGTCACGTTAGTAGACATGGCTGTGAAATAGCAGATGAATAATTTTATCTTTATTCTACGGTTTTACGAAAATTCCTCCTTTACTTGCCAACTGCAGAACCTCATATAAATTCCATGTACTTCCCTTTAAACTTTCCCTTGGAACGCTAACAATAACGTTTGCGGCTCTCATTCAACATGAAACATAATTTCAAACTTGTGTCACACAATGCGGAATACATTTAAAATTGTGGACGAAGTTTATTACAAAATGTTTGGACGTCATTTTGCTACATTTTATTTTCACGCCTAAAAAAAAATTCACTTAATTTCTTCTTACCTCGAAGCGTTACATTTTCGCTTCATATGCAAATATTTCCACTAAATTTTTTCCCCTCTTCTTTGTAATTTCCGCAAAGAGTGAGTCGACCGATTAAACTAAATGAGAAACTGATGTATGAAGTCTATGTGTATGGAGGGGTAAATACGAGGGTCATCCGGAAAGTAGTACCCGTTCGTGCCGCATGAAGTGCTGACGACGCGAGTAGCCGCTGGACGAGGTCAGATAGCTTCAGTGGCTTGTCTGCCTTCTCTGAGCCAAGTTGCGTGACGCTAGCATTGCCTGTGTTGTTTCTGTGATTGTTTACAATGTTTAAAAAAATTGAGAACGCCGCCAGTTGTGAAGTGAGGGCAGTGATTAAATTCCTCAATGCAAGAAACGTTCGCCCATGTGATATTCATCGCCAATTAAAGGAGGTGTATGGAGACAATGTAATGGACGAGTCGTCTGTTCGGCGGTGGTGTCGCAACTTCAACATGGGGAGGGGGAACACACACGACGATGAGCGTTCGGAGAGACCGTCTGTCATTACAGACCAACTGGTGAGCTCAGTTGACGAATTCGTGAGGAACGATCGGCGCGTCACAATTGATGACATCTGTGAGCATTTTCCCAATGTTTCTCGAACAATTGTTCATGAAATTGTTAAACACCATCTGCATTATGCAAAAATTTGTGCAAGATGGGTCCCTCGCGTATCTCAATGAGCTGGCGGCGAAGGATTATGCAGCAGGAATACAGAAACTTGTCACACGTTATGACAAATGCCTTAATTTGCTTGGAGATTATGTTGAGAAGTAGTTTAAAGTATCCTCTTTCAAATAAAATTTTTTATGTTTGTTAATATTTACTTTTGTGTCTTTATTTCACGAACGGGTACTACTTTCCGGATGACCCTCGTATCGACCAGAGGTGTGGATAATATGAGAAGATAACGAAATACGTAATACTAAGATCTTTCGAAATAGTCCCGGAAGCGTAAAATTCACATGACGTGTACGCACGAAATGGAAAACGTGGAATTATGCACAGTTTACGTTTCACAAGAACAATACGACGTGTAAAAACAATGGACATTTCAGTTAGCGTGAACAATGACTCAGTAATACCAAACTTATATAAGTTTCGAAAAAAATCAAACGCAATTATCAATCACATATACCCCCATGAATGATCAGATTGAAACAATAACTGATGCGATAGAGTGCATTTGACAATCTCAATCAATGGTATCAATTTTATCAGTCAGGATGATGAAATATTAAACGGGTTTGTGGCGTTACGGCTTTAACGTTTGAAAAAATTACCGAGGGCTTCCCTCCTCTTCAATGAACAACGGGAAATCCATATTGAAAGACACCGGGCCTGGAGGAACTAAGAAAAAAACCTGTATCCTCCAAGAATGAATGCATTCACCGACGAGCGTGACATCTTTCAAGAGGATTTACGTCCAGCTGTAACTAAGGGATGTGACGAGATAATCTAATCGGAAGCAATTTTAATTCGCTGTGGTGTCACCCTCCGAAACACATCAAGTTACCCAAGTTTTTAATTACTTTAGAAAAAGTACGTACTTAATTTGCAAATATTTAGTCAAGGTATGCAGAAACGTTTTCAATAATGCCAGCCACATGAATGATCTCAAAAAGCTTTTCTTCCCTATTTTGCGTTCTACGGCTCAGCATGACCATTATCTTCGCGTCAAAAACAAGTAACTCCCTTTCCATTCGCCGTAAAGTGAGCTTCTACTCATATCTTTGGATTTGATAAAGACCCATGGATAAAATTGCGCTAAAATATTCAGAGAATAACTAGAAAATTGAATTTAAACTAAATTTCCGGACCGAAAGAGGTAGATTCGCATCCACTGATGGAGTGCCGTTTTGACATTGACTGTCCGGAGTTTAGCATACATCCGCACCCGGAGCAGCTTGAAAGCAAAACTGGAGCGAACGTTAATTTTGGGAATGAGAAGACAAAGGAAACGACGTAACTGTGATAATTGATTATCAATAGACCCATGACTGTTCACCCAGTATCTGCTCCTCTTTCTGCTTAACTTCTTATAACTAAGGAGTTAAAGCTGGTGGTAATAGTCAAAATGTCATGTGGGGAAAAGCTATATCAGAGGCAACTAGTATTAAGGGAGCTAATCAGCTTCCGAACACCCCCAATTATAATGGGCATAGTCCTGAAAAAGATTGTTACGAATGCACGTGCTACTGCTACACTACTACATTATTGATTTGATCGTCTCCAATTGGAGAACCTGGTTGACCTATCTAAGCTTGCACTTGTATTCTTAATCCAGTTCCCACTATTCCTGCTCATGCTCAAATATATATTGAGTGCGTATGTTAATGATAATCACGAGAGGCGTGTGAACGCTATGTCGCCAGTGCCTCTGAGATACTTTTTTCCCATTTCCCGTCTTCATCGTGTATATCTGTTACTCCAACCAGTACTCTTTATGTGAAACAATTACTCCGCTATGACACCAGGATGCGACAACAATGATGCTCAACTCTTTATCAGCAGATGACGGCTGAGAATAACATCAACCAATCAAAAGGCAACAGCCGTGCTGCCATCTCCGCGAATGTACGTGTACGAATAGTGTCGTTTTCTGTGGATGAGTGCAGAGTAAGTTTCTCTCCCGATGAAAAGATTTTCCGCCATTGCTGTCATCTTTGTAGCACATATAATTTCCATTCAAATCTAAATAAGATTTGTTCCTATAACGGAGGTTCAGGGCTACTTTTTATAGTTTATGAACTGATGTTTTTTTCTTAATCCTTTAACCTGGCCTCCAAACGCGTGCAGGAGTGTAGGTTAAAAATTGGCATCGACACTGTGCCAAATTGGAGGTTACCCGCAAACTGGACTAATTCTTCCAGGCACCGCACTTGCATTTAAACGCACAGTAGCGTGAGCGTGCTTCTGTGAGAGTTTGAGAACCTTGAGTTATCCACCTATCAGATCCATCTTGGATTAATTCCTATTTTTGATTAGGCAAACTGCATTGAAATGAGTTTTCTGCCGAATATTAACCGAACCATTCTACCGCAACCTAGCCCACTGCACGGCTAATTTCACTTTCCCTTTTATCAACATTGCCTAATGACCGTATATTCATTTGCAATTTATATATTTATGGAAAGAACTGGACCACACTTAAATAAAGTTCCTTCGTGCCGAATACAAACTGAAGTTAACTGTAACGATGGCAATGTTTTAATTACATAGCCATGTACAATTATTGTAACAAGTGTTAATGTATGCTCATAAATCTTCCTCGTTTTTCTCCTTGCTCTCTACTCACATGGCCGTTGAAAACGTCGGGATTTCTTATATATTCATTTTATAAAAGTGCTCGCTAGCGAAACGGTTAGGGCCGTGACGGACTGGGTTGCCTTCCACAGGGGTTTCCTATGGATATCCCCCCGTGAAGCGAAGGGGGGTGGTTATGCCGTTCAGACTTCAAGAGGCGATTAGTCTGTCCGAGAAACCTATAAAAGAAAAAGGGAAGAATCAGTAATGTGCTGGCTTGGAAATGAACCAGTCGTTTCTATTCACCAACCCTTATCCCGAGACCGACACTACATCGGCGCAGTCGGTAAGACCGTGTTCCGACCCGGGACTTACGCGGAAATTCATAACTTCTTTTCAAAATGAAACGCTCACGTCGCGTTTCGGATGAGGTTCAAAAAGAGATGAGGTCAAAAGTTACAAAAAGGCACTGGAGGAATCAGAGCGGCTTTTCAACCCAAAGGAAGCGAGTGAGAGGGAGAGGCGCGGGTCTCCAGAAAGACGCGGAGTGTAAGGGGAGACATCGCGACCTTTGCGACTGCCTTCGGTTGCCTCACTCGACGGGAGGGGTTCCCTCCCGGCCTGAGGAAGGCTGGTGTCCGAGACCGCTTCTTGAATGGACTTGACGGGAACATCACGCGTGGGTGAAACGGGTGAGAGCCGCCAGCCTCGAGGACGCTTTCGGAGTGGTCCCATTGGAGGCTCCCATTTGGGCGAACTCTGCACCAGAAGATTACGCATCTGCGGTGTCGCCGGCGATTCTCTCCGAAGGACCGGGAGGAGTCGGCGTGGAGGGCCGAGGTAGCGATCGCGAAGACGAGGAGTGAGAGAGGCCACGCAAAGACGGAGTCCAGAAGAAATGGAAGAGGTGCTTGAATTTTGGCGGGGAGTAACTGTTTTGGGTGGCAACTCCCGCGGCCCTGAACGACCCTTGACGAAAGGAAAAGGGCGTCACGGGTTCACAGTCTTTGTATTTGCGGGACGCAGGGGTTGTAGAGGGCCATGGAGCGCCTCCAGGGAGGCGCTAGAATGGGAGTGATAGCGATGTGGACCAAATCGGTGTCCCTATTACGGGAATGCGTTTAGGGGATTCCCACCGATGTACTTACAGATACGGGAGCTGCTGTGATTTTAATCACGGAAGAGGTCAGGAAAAATGCCGATGATTCCGAGCGAATCGTGCGTACGAGTTGGCAAATGTGGAGGCGAATAGGGAGCTGTTGCGGATTCTGGTCAGGTGAGTGAGGAATTATGCTTTGTATCGGAGGGAAGGATTTGTCACATGGATTTGTTCACAACTGTGCAAAGAATGTCTCTTGGGTGCAGATTTCCTGCGAGCACATCAGTGTGATGTGACTCTTTCCATGAATTGAGTTTTTCTCCTCGGGAAAGCAGCACCTTACTCGTCATGCGAGAAAAGAAAGTGGTACATGTAATACTGTGACTTTGAAAGAGAAACTTCATTTTTCCTCTTGTTCACGAAATATTGGTGGAGTGTCAAATTGGCAAGGATTCGGGACTCAAAAGAAAATTATGACTGATAGGGACGAATTTGAAATTTTGAAAGGGGTATAGTTTGTTTTCTGCACGGATTCTCAATCAAGTGAAGGGTCTCGTAGTGCCTATGCTTTTCCTTAATCGAAAGAGACCGTTATTCTTTATGAAAGCGTACACAAAAGTGGGTGTCCTTTTGGAGGGTGTTGGGGAAGAGTTGTGGCATGCAAAAATCCGGTTTCAATTTCAGAGAGCGCACACTCACCCCTTGCATCCCCCACCTTTGATTTGGACGGTGGCGCAATAAGCGATTTGTTTGACAGCGACGCCAACTGCATGGTATTGGGACCTTACTTAGCTAGAGGCAAGGATGATGAGGAAAGGGCTATTACACCAGGACGTTCTCATGCAGAGAAAAGCGTTATCGTGTGACACAGCATGAACTCTTGACGGTAGACAACTCGACCCGCCATTTTAGACAATAAAAAAACCATCAACACACTAATCAATCCGAAGGTCAGTTTGATAGGTCATGGTAGAGTTGACCTAATACTTAGTCCGACGGCGTGTGAAATTCACGCTTCATTCATTTCGCTGTGCCGGTTATGGTTTCCCAGGAAGATCTGGTACGCAAAAAATCAAACAGTTCGGGTGGATCTGAGGGTGCTAGGAGAGGCTTGCCTGGGAATCAAACCCGGGCCATCATTAATCCGACGCTCTACCCCTGAACTACCTCGTTCAGTATTTCTTTAGAGAATATTATTTTTTTAAATTTGTTGCGCATCGACCATAAATCTTTGAAGTGGTTGGGATCATTTCGCGAGCCGGAAGGACAAGTTCCCCGCTGGCTAGCGCAATTGTGGGAGCGTGACTTTTCGATGGTGTACCGTTCGGGAATCAAACACGGGATCGCTGACGGTTTTCCCCGGCCGGTTTGTTAACAGTAAGTGCCTTGGGAAGGATGAACCGATTTTCCGGAATTTGACGTGGCACACACACACACACACGTCAGTTTCCGGAAAATTCCGGCACGTCTTGAAAAGGGCAGTGGATGTACTAAAAGTCGGCATTCGGCAGCCCGGGGAGGAGAGATGGGGTGACTGACCTGGAGGGGAAGGGGGGGGCAAAGTGTTGGTGAGCGCAATGGGACGAACTGGTGTGTAAACGGTGTTCTCTTTCGGGTGCAGGGCGGAGAAGGAAGGGACTCCAGTTCATTATACGCACCGATAGAGGCGACAGAAGTAATAATCCTTCGGTCTTTGAACGAATCGTCCGCCGGGTCCGGCTTGAGAAGACACCAAGGAAAGTGAGAGAGCGGCGCCAATGGCCTGGATACACCAACGACGTGGACATGTGGTGTCGCACGTGAGAAAGCTGCTATCGTCGGATATCCCCAGCCCAACACCCCAAAGAGAGCGCTTTGGCCATTGTCCGATCTACGGCCCGATGGACAATAAATTACCTGAGTAATTTAGGGCCGCTTCCCTGAAAGAAGACAGGAAATACAGGGTGCGACAACATATGTTTCTTTTTTGAAAGCGTCTTGCGTCTGAGAAAAGGAAGCTGCCGCCGCCGTACCCTGTATATTCATATTGGTGGTCGCTGATTAATTCGCCAAATGGACCGATGCGTATTGTATTTTCAGCCAAGCGGTGGGAACTGACGGATTATATTAAGGGCCTTCCGTGTATGTGGGGGGCTCCTCTGGAAATCCACACGGATCATGGGCGACAATTTGAATTCCACCTTTTCCAGGATATCAGCAAATTAGTGGGTAGAGTAAAAAAAAACGAACGTGAAGCGGTTTAACAGAGCTTCAATAACCTTTAATAGACTGAAAATTAGGACAAATGGGAGGGAATCGGGATGTGTCGGTTGCTATCGTACTGGATTCCCAACCACAGGGTCCGGGTTTGAATATAGGTGGCGGAAGATATTTTTCAGTGGTGTCCCGATCCCTACTTGACGTGTTTTGTGCAGAGCACTTAGAGTGAGTAAGCCGTCCGTCGGATGGCACGTTAAGCTCCGGACCCCTTCGTGCCTTTCGTTAATAGTCGGCTGATATGCTAAGTAGGCTAACGCCGGGTTTCTCTTCACCTGTCCATCCCTAATGGCGCAATTCATTCCTGACCATCCCATCTGTCATACTTTCCTGTCCATACCTATTGGCGCCAATGACTTCAGCTGTCGGTCGCCTCCCCTAAAAACTACTACTAACATCGAATGGGACCAGCACTTGGTTCCCGTCATGTTGACTCGTCGTTCAGCGAAACAGAACCACAGGATTAGCACCATATTTCCTGATTTTTGGCAGGGAAATTGCGCCTTCGAAGTGAGTGGGGCGTCCCCGATGTGCAACCAGAGAGTAGGGCAGTGAAGGGAGAGAGGACTACGTGAGGCGCTTACGAGCGGGCCTCCTCGACATTCCCTCACTGAGGGGAGGGGCTCACCTCCGACAAGAGGAACTTTAATGGGATCAGGATGGTGCGATGGATAACACAGACTTCCAATCGAGAGTCCACGGGTTCAAATCCAGGAGACAACAAATAATTTTCAGAGATATCCCGATCCCTACTTGAGATGCTTTGTGGAGGGCACGATGAGTTGGTACGACATCCGTCGGATGGGATGTTAAACTGCGGACCCCATGGCGTCTTTCAACAAAGGTAGGATAAAGCTGTAGGTTGCCTCCAATAAAAATATAAACGAGAAACATTAAGACCCCAGGTGTCATAACACCCTCTTTGAGGAAGGGGAGAGGATATAGGGCGCTGCAGCTGCGATTCATGGGACGAACTTCCAGAAAGTGCCTCATCGCGTAGGAACTGACATTAAGGAGTTGGAATGGCAAAAGATAATCCGAGTGGAGTCAAAAAGTAACACGCCGGCATAAAAGACGACCGATGATTCCCCATATGATCTGAAGTATTCAAACCACCGTGATCACGAGAAATATAAATCACACATGATCTTACCTCGAGTTCGTCTCATATGCTAACACGAAACAAAAAACCTGCGGGAATGGCAGCGTAGCTACATAAATGATAAAAGAAAACTTTCTATGCCCCTAATCAGTAAATATAATTTAAAAAATTATGTTTACCATTGATAGTAAACGGGATGGATTTCAAATATATTTTTACTTTTTATTTTCAATTTTCCAGATGATATTCAGAATTAATTTCATAAAATTTTGCGTACACAACAGTCTTTCATTGTAAAGTGCACTCACCGTTGAAATTATCAAACTATTTTGCTGCCTATCATATTGTCATCAACAAAAAATGGTATCGTATTCTGCGCTGAATAATGGTAGACCTTACATAATTCTTAACTAATTATGAAATCCTGACAGACCAACTTTATTGCTGACATCGGGATCCTCGACAGGCGTTCTTTACTTTTTTCGGGATAAAAAATAAGGAGCTATAAGTACTGGCAAAGTACGGAGGCCGACGCTCAGCCGCGCCGAAGAATCTGCGCGCAGGTTACCGGGCGATGCCCAGGCGCCCGCCCCATCGCGGGGGAATGGTGGCGAAATATATGGTGCAGTCATACGGGCACTTACGTGTATCTCCCGAAGAACATCACCGCGTCGCCCCGCTCGCGCGCGCGTTTACTCGGATACCAGAGCGCAGGGAGCGTACGATGGCTCACTCCCCCCTTCCCCCCTCTCGTCGCTCCGGTCGATGGGTGCGCGCAGCAAGCCCAGCGCCCTCGTCTCGCCTCCATCGGTCTCTTCCGCGGCACTTGCCTGAGGACGGCTCACTTCCCCGTCAAGCCCAAAGTCGCTCATCGGAAGGAAATGGAAGACCTTTCCGGGGAGCAGGACTTTCTTCCAAGCATAAGAGAGAGAGAGAGCCCCAGCTCTAGGATGCCTTGAATGCATTTCTTGACCGAACCTCCTTTACCGGATTGGTTAACAACGGATGCGTATACACTTTGCTCAGTACGGGGAAGCACAAATGAAGCAACTTGCTTCACAGGAGTGGCAAATAAGAACGGAGAATAAAGAACCGAATCCCGCGTAACATGATGCTCGCCAAAATAAATATATGAGGACCGATTTACGGCGTTACATTGAATGGTTATTTGTGAGCCGTATACATGTTCATGTTTCACAGGAAATTGAGTCACATTTATTTCGAATAACCTGAAAACGCGAGGGTTTGTCATAAATTACACATTTATATTTTATTAAACGTCCAAACTCACAAATGGGTGGTCACAATTAGGATTTAATCTTTATGTGTTACATTTACAAAGATAACTGTACAAGGATTTGATTTAAGTCTTAAACAGTGAATATTTTGACTTTTCAAATAATTATTTAGCTTCATAAGTTGCAAGAAATATCGCAACCCTATGTTAAATTACTTTCTCCCTATGTTTTGAAAAAAATTCATGGGATCAGAAATAAAGTTGATGAGGCATAACGATTTTGTTTTCCGACATTCAAATCTTTATTCCACGACCAAGGTTGCGATTTATAAATTCATTTTTAAGTTCAGAAATCTGAAAAAAAGTCGTGTGGAAATACAAAGTTACTCTTCCTCAGTATTAACCATTTCCACTGGTTAACACCTATAACTTCTCAGTTTGATTAATACGCTATTGGGCATTCCTTACATTCCGGATCTGTATGCCGAAAAGTCGTTTCCTTATTGAGTGAAATTGCAAAGTACTCTCCTGTATGATACACTCCAAGAAAGGTGTCGGACAAAAGAAGACTGCTCTGATCGTGACATGCCACCTCTTCCTGAGGTAAATTTGGTTCGAGACGGGGACTAGAGCGAAGGAACGTGGAATTAAGATTTCATGGAACCTTAAGTATTTAACGCACAACTGGGAGATGACACATGGATGAGTTAAAGTAAAACTGGGTAAATATCCCAAGGATCCACCACAATTTGTCAATTTGGTGCCATTTCCTCAGTGGTAATTGATTCCTATTGTTAAACAGTTTCTGCGATTACCCATAGACGCTAACGAAGGTCATGGGATTCATCTACATCTACATCTACTTAATACCCCGCAAGCCGCCGCAAGGGTGTGTGACGGGGGGTGTTAGGACACCACCCGTAATTTAGAAAAGAAAAAAAAACCGCATGCAAAAACCACAAATTCATACATCCACAAAAAAAACATGGCATACATTCATGCAAGAACACTTACACCCCACACACATGCAAACACTCAAACTACCAACTAACATACACATGCACCTGAAAGTATGCCTAACATCTTTGCCATGTTTAATTTTGTTCCGACTTGTAAATTCAATATTTTTAATATTTCTAAAGGGACTTCGGTTTCTTACTATTATGATTTCTCATTGTCCGTGGTAAGAATGAGTATTTGTACCTATCTGTAATGGAATCTATCTCCCTTATTTTATCTTTGTGGTCTGATCTACCTATGCAGTGTGGGGCCATTATAATTCCTTCAGTGTCATCGTTAAACTCGTTTCTTCTGAACCTTTCTAAGAGTCTATGCCTCGCTTGTTCTCTCCGCAATTCAAGTGAGGATTGTGATTAGTCTCTGAAATATTAAACACGTAGAGACAATCGTCAGCAATTCAATATCTCACGTGCTATTTCAATTCATGAAATCAGTGGCTAATAAAAGGGAAAGAAAGAGATCATAGCTGTGACGATGATAATGATTTCACTCTGCGTTTTCACAAATAACCGGTAACGGAAGGATGGCGAGCATAATAATTGGCGAGGAAATAGTAAACATATCATTCCTTCAGTGGATATTTCAATGAAGCAGTTGGAGTATACATGCACCAATCTAGATTTCAATTAAATTTTTAAAGATCGTCTCATTTTCACTTATCCATAATTTACGCCAATTCCATTTCCTGTAAAACATGTACAGGGTTCGTCCGGAAAATAAGTGTACTGACTCCTGGGCTGGGCGCGCCGCTTCAGGCGCGCCCAGCATCGCTCTGACGGGCTGCGATTGGAGGGGGGTATGTTGGCAAGCGACGCTGAAAAAGGCAGTCGGCTCTGAGCTGTGGTGTAGTGAGGAGCTCTGTTAACGCGAACCTCCACGCTTCGACCCACGTCACGGAACGCGATGCCGAAGTTTTTGGAGCAGCGTTATTCCATCAAATTTGCGGTAAAGCTTGGGAAATCGTCTACCGAAACTGTCGGTATGATTAACCAGGCTTACGGGGAGTCAGCCATGTCCAGAAACATGATCTTTCGGTGGCACAAGATGTTCGTGGAGGGCAGAGAAGAGGTCGACGACGTGTCTTCGAGAGGTTCCCGATGATGCCTTCGCGGGAGCGTTCCAGGAATGGGAACGCCGCTGGAACAAGTGTATCGACTCACAAGGGTCCTATTTTGAGGAATATTAGCTTAAGATATGTAAAAGTGTAATAAATTTTTTTTCCTGAGCTCAGTACACTTATTTTCCGGACGAACCCTGTACGTCTTGATCACATTTTTCTCTTCATTAAGTTGTACTAGATCTAATAACCGTTGGTTCTCGATAAAATACTTCCGTTGTTGTCGAAACTACTAGTAAAGGAACTTAAAACTTTAACCGCTCATGGTGTTCCCATAATTCTTCCAGGTCATCACATTTTACACCCATCGTCTACCTTCACAATGGCTCAACCTTACTCTCGTCTCTCTCGTCTGGAAAAGGAATGTCCCTGCATTCCATGCATAAGCCTCCCTGAAGGTTAACCAAACTTGCTTTGAATGCAAACAATTCGAGGGGCCGTACATAAACCACACGGCACTTGTAATAAGATCAGAAAGTCCATTGGAAAGTGGACTTATGTCAAATTGCAGATAAATGCGAGTTTCGGGCTGCGTGATCAGAACTCATAATTTTTACGTTCATCTTATGTTTTATGATTTGTTTCAAATTTTAATTGAATATTTGTTTAATTATTAAATGATTCAATAAATTATTATTAACACTAATGCCACGCGTAAAGAGTCCTGACGAATATTTCATTATTTCAGTGAATTTCCGTAGCATGAAAATTTTGATAGATATACTCAAGCATGTTTTTATAGAACGGTGAAGAAGCAATCGCTGACGCATAGAAGGTACTTTGCCCTTTGGACAAATTTAACTCCCATTTATTGGCTAAAATTCCATTTAGTATTTCTCACGTTACCCTAAAATTTCTTGTGACCCTAGTCAGTCTCGGATTACCTCATTAATCAGATTAGTCTTCAGACTAAAATGAGCCGCAGTATAAGTACTTAATGGCATACCACCGGCATGCAAAATCGCTCGTGGAGTAGGTCTCATAATCCCCTAATGACATGATCTTCAGCGTGTTGTTTCTCGTGCTCCCCCAGGCGGAAGGGAGGGAGCCCTCCTTCCCGGAATGCCACCGGTGCTCGAGGAGCAGCAGGAGGGGGGAGGGGAGGAGGGTAGTGGGGAGGGGAGCGGGAGGGCGCACTCTGGATCACGACTCATTTTTGTTTACAGTTTTCAATATAGACAAAATAGTCGCTAAGACCCATATTATTAATTAATAATAATAGCTAATAATATTATAATTAACAATATTAAATTAATATAATTTAATAATAAAAATAATAATAAATAAATGGATAAGTGCCCATATTATTTCGTTATTGGCAAAGATTAACCAAAAATAAAGACTAAATGCAAAAAAATGTCATTTAAAAATGGGATACCATTGGCAGATAATTATAGGGAATTATTTATTTTTTTGGCAGGCACCACATATAATACACAAACCAGAATTAAAAATGGAACATCTGAAGCCTATAGTAGACTTGTTGCTATCAGAGGAACGAAATGGGTCTCGTTGAAGCAAATCTTGCACAGATGCGATATTTACATTTAAACTTATTATTGAAAACGAAAGGCATTAGACCTTGCTACGCGTGTGGTAATAAAAGATTTCACGAAAGCCTCTGATTATGAGCAACGGACCTTATTATTAAAATAATGGGAAGAGGATAGATACCATTTTCACATGCATCGACAGTGTACATTTTTTCCGCGTGCAAAGTTTTTGACCAATTATCTTCACAACATTTTTACATACTAGTTATCTCTATATATTGCTTCCATCTTGTCAGAATCTACATTCCTTCGATCAGTATTTTACTCATTACATCCACAAAATTACAAACGAACCTTCTTTATTAATTCCTGAAAAATCCTTCACCTTTCTGTACAGCGCTCCTATGCTGCTGTCCCTGTAAACTCTAAACATCAACATGCTGTCTTTCTGCCATTTTTGTTTCAAAATACTCGCCTTCATTAATTGTGCAGCTCTTAGTATTTTCTTCTCCCTAATTCTGTGTTTTATTTTTCCATTTCAACTCCCCGAACCATTTTCCCAATCAAATAAATTTCCTAATTCTGTAATCCATGGCTTTCTACTATTTCATTTGCATTTACTATTCTTTCATTCGTCGCTTTATTTCTTTCTCGTTCAAAACATTTCCATACATCTTCTACTTTACCCCTCTCCTTACCACTGCTCACTATTTAATCAACTGCCTCTTGTTACTCCTTACTTTTCACCCCAGCTAAGTACCTGTATACTCATATATTTAATTTTTTATACTCCCACTCTTCATTATGTAAAAATAGTGCTCAGAAAATGTAATTAAAAATTGCACTTCAAAAGCGCTAAATTCTGATACAAATTTTCATCTGCTTGCGGGATGCTGTGTGAGTTCACCGAGATATTGCGAGATACTGCTTTCTAAATTTTTCACGAACCTTTTCTCCAGCTTCCTATTCCGTATCACGGCTACCCTACGTTGATCCTCCTCTAATATTGGATATTGGAGGAGGATCAACACCACTTTCACTGCCATCCGGCAACTGAAATTCACTCGGTTGTGCAAGGATTTCGTGTGACAAAGACCGAAGAGGGCTCCCCTCCGTTGGCGGTAACGACACCTGGCTGCGTGGGCTGAGTCCCATAGTTGCCAGGTTTGTTTCTGTCATATTATCATGAGAGAAGCATTTCAGCTATTTTACCTTTCACCAGCCTCGATGGTATTTTTTAAATCAATGAAATGGCCCTCTTACTAACGAAAGATATGTTGCAACAGCTTTATCGAGGAGCAAACCCGGTGACGACTGTGTTTCTTCTGTATTCTACCCTCTGACATATGCTAAGGGTTGGCCATATAGCATGGTAAACCGTTGGGGAATGGGGAATTATCTTTGCTCCCGTCAGCAAAATATATTTTGATCTCATCTTGTAATATAATTGACTGAATTCAAATAAAATATCATGGAATTAAAAGGCAAACATTTTATAAAAACAAAAATATTTTTGGGAAATCCCATCCGAGAATAAGTTAACAATTATAATTAGCTGGGATAAAAATATCTTATGAGATTATGACCCTGATCAGAATATTATACCTCTTATATCGGAAACATACGTGAGACAGTCAAAAAACCTTAAAAAATAAAGCTAGAAAGGAAATTTGCGTAAAACCCATAAAACAATTAAAAAAATAAACTCCCAACTACGGAAAGGAAATTCCTTAGATTGACCATGTACGCTTCTTCAAAAAAATAAATAAATTTAGAGGTTCGAAAAAAATTAAAAATGTAATTCTTCAATAGCAAGATAATAGAGAATGCAAAGAAATATCGCGCGGAAGGTTTAAATTTGCAAGCTCTAGTATAAAAAACAAACAAAAGGAAGAGAGACTTTCTTAGATTGAGGAAGTTATGGGTTCTGGAATAGGTCAAATAAATACCTTATGTCTTAGTTGAAGATGAATTAGGTAAAAGTTGCCCACTCTCCAAATTATTCCCCATTTAACGGCCTTACCCTTAAAAAAATTCGCGTGCATCTACATAATACTCTGAAAGCCACCCGGAAAGTACGTGGCAGGGGGTATATCTTCACCAGGCATGCCCAGTACACGAATAAATAAATTCACGTACCATGTAAGAGACGTATTTAGAGAAACATATTCTGACATGTAAATCAATTTGCAGCCATTTTATCTGAATCACGTGCAATTAGTTCTCAACTATTAACTAGCGCTGATATGAAACAGTTTCTCTCATTGATTAGTTTGAAATTCAAAAGAAAAATAAGAAATAAAACTTGATATAGTTCTGGATGCCTCAAAAACACGGCCAACTTTTCCCGCGGCACAAACGGAAGACGGGTGGGAAGAAAGTCTGCTCTGGGACGATCACATTTCCCCTCTGCATCGGAGGAAACGACTGGTGGCGTGGTCCCTTCATCGTACGTAGAGCGGCGAACGTGAGGCGGGGTGTTGTGCGGCGTCATCCTACAGGGGGGGGGTGCCCGCATCCGTCGGAAGGGGGCGGACGTTTGGAACGCACTCCGTCAGCGCCAGTGAGAGGGTAGTCGCGGCATTTAACAACGGCGGGGGAAGAGGAAGAGGGGGGCGGCCGCAACATCTATGAAAGTATTTACGCGGGAGAGTGTGGGGGGGAATCTGGGGACAAGTCAACGAACTCTCCCCTATCTTCTCCGCCCGCTTCCCTTCGCACACGATCCGACGCCCTCCAGCGACTCCTTCCTTTAATTCCCCCGGCGCCCCCCGCACCCGGCGCCTCCACCCCCGGCGACCCTCGCCGCCCGCCGGTGGAGGGGGGCGCCGACGCTCCATAGTTTAACCGCAGGAAAATTTCCGGAGCTACTTGGAGGGCTCGACGAAAACACACCTTTGGGAAGCCACACGCCTCCCGCGCCCAACAGGTACACACTCGGATTAATAAATGATGGTTGGCGTTGAGCAAATAAATATTGACATACCAAAATTGGATGAAATGAGAAATTTATATCTCTGTTACCTCCCTATTTGTTATTCCCTGAGGTATGTGCCCGTTGGAAAGACATCGGATAGACCAATATCAACTCCGACGCTTCTTGGTTACTTAAAGTGACGCCCAGCCTCAGTGAATAGTGCTCTGACTCTGATTTAGAATGAAGGAACATAAAAAAATCATCAATTTAATTTGATTTATCATGCATGTTATTTTGTCGTTGGTTTGCTCATACACGTCCAGCATTACTGGATATAAGAAAGCTAATAAACGGAAATATTGTGTTCGCCATGTAGCGGGTTTTAGTGTTCGAATGTATATGTATATGTATATATATATATATATATATATATATATATATATATATATATATATATATATATATATATATGTATATATATATATGTTTATTTATATATATGTGTTTATTATATATATGTATATGTATATATATATATATATATATATTTTGGTGGTCCAAGCCACATTCATCAGGGCGCAAGGAGACCCTGACGGGCAGATAAGGAAGCGAGGGAATACTTTGGACGAGGGTTAAATAGAAGGGGAATAGTACATAATCGGTGATTGGTTGTTGAGAGGAAGGTGTCAGCTAATGGGAACAATTTAGTCCGGAGAGGGGGGGAGGTTGCAAGATTTAAAGAGATTCCATATCATCCACATAATACCCCGCAAGCCGCCGCAAGGGCGTGTAGCGGGGGGTGTTAGGTCACCACCCGTAAAATGGAACAATACCACATGCAAAGACAACAGTATGAAAAACTAAACACACAGCAGCGCACACACTCATGCAAAAAACCCTTCATCCAGTACTCATGCAAACACATATACCTTAAACCAACAAACAACTGCACCCCAGGTTGCAGCACTAAAGCCATCCAACACCTCGCAAGCCAGGACACAACAAGCGAGAATGCGAAACTCCACCACCACATGAAAATGCTACACAAAACACTCTGTCCCTCGAGGAGACAGTGAAAGTCAGGGAATGCGGCCCAATGTTGTAGGAAATGGGCAGATCCCCCCGCGGAGAGGGACGAGGGATTGAAGGGAGGATTTGGAGGGAGACTAATGAAGTCACGCGGAAAGAATGGGTTATGATAACAAAACACACGAGGTTAGTGAAATAGCATGCAATTGAGAAGAACTAATTATTCCCTATACGCTGAGGGTGGCAAGTGGAATTTTTGCTATTAATAACCCTGCAGTTGCTATCCCGTATTGTCCGTGGGAAGAAGGAGTCCTTGAGTCTGCTAGTTCTGGCATCTATTTCCCGAATTTTATATGCATGATCCAAGCGGCCAATGTATGTAGGAGTGTGAATAATTTGCGAGACCTCGGTGCTGAAACATGCGGATCTGAATTTATTTAGCAATTTCAATCTTGCATTGGATCGCCTCTCTTCTAAAGATTCCCACCTGAACTCCATAAGCATTTCGGTGACGCTTTTAGTTCTATCGTAAGAATTTTTAACAAAACGGGCGAGATTGATACAAGATAACTCTGGAGTCCTTAATTGGATTGGTGTGGCTGTTGGCGGGTGGGAGGAAATAATGGACACTCTGCCACAATTTCCGAAAATTTCACTGTGAGTCGCTGCGTGTCTGGGAACTGGGAGGGAGGTGGATAGGGAGGATGTGTTACGGGAGGCTCTGTAGTTGTTGATTCTAATCCAGAGGGGCGTGGTGCGTTGGCCAATATGAAACGCTGGGCTGAGTGTACATTGCAGGTGTACGTTATTTTTATAAATGCAGGAAGAAGTCGGGAGGGACGGGAGATATTTGAGCAGGTGATTTTGCGGAAGGGAATTTATTAGAAGGAAGGAGGAAGTTTTGCATCTAGCACGATTTTATGGAGTCGGAGGGATTTTGAGAATTAGAGTGGATTCAGAAAGAGGCCTGATGGATTTGAAAATATTAACAAGACTTGCTGGACGTTTAAATGTTACAGTTGGGCATTTGGAGTGTAGTTTGGTGGTGGCTTTGCTGTCGGAGAGGATGGGAAAAATATCTCTGAGTATAATTTGAAGGGACTGCACACCAGGGAAGTAAGTTATTCAGAAGGATAGACTGTAATACTTCTCCTTATGGGATTATTTAGGGATGAATGAGTGTTTTAGGATTTTTTGTGCAAAAGAGAGTCCAGATAGCCACATCGGATTAGAGAGGCTTGGAGTCTTGAGAGGAATTTATTCAGGGAATCAGGATTGTTGCAGATACGGTGGCCTCGGATAGAAAGGGAGTATGGGATTGACTGTTTAGTGTGGAGAGGATGACAGCTATTCATGAGAAGATATAAATGCTTGTTTTTGAAGGTTTGATACGGACTGAGGTCTGGAATTTGTTATTGGGGAGGGAGATTTGTATACAAAAATATGACTTGAGCAGAAGAAATGGTGGAGATGAAGGAAAGAGAGGATGTTGCATTGAGGAAAGAGATAAAATCTTTAAGTGAGTCCATGCCGTGTTGCCAAATGAGAAAAATATTGCCAATGTAATCGAGCCAAAGTAAAGGTTTCGGGGTGTATTGGGAGAGAAAATTTGCGTCCAGAAAGCCAAGGTAAAGATTGGCATATGAAAGACTGAATTGAATTCCCATGGCGTAACATTTGACTTGAATATACTGGCTATTGTTGAAAATGAAAGAACTACACGTGGAAATGCATGTAGTAAGTGGTGAAAATATATCTGTGCTAGAGACTTGTGGAGTGGGGTGTTTGATAGGAAATGCGGGAGAAAGGAGGGACCTTTTTTCAAGGGAAATACTCCTAGAGATTTTTATAGGGAGTCCACATATATATATATATATATGCGTTGGGTCGCATTCCCTGCCATTTAGAGACTCTTTGGGGGTAGAGTGTTTCGTGGTGCATTTTCATGTGGTAGTGATGTTTCAATTTCTTGCTTGTTGTGTCCTGGCTTCCGTGTTGTAGGATGTCTTTCGTGCTGCATCATGGGGTGCACTTTTTTAGTTGTTTTGCGGTTTATGTGTTTGCATGAGTATTGGATGAAGGGATTTTTGCATGAGTGTGTGCGCTGCTGTGGGTGTTATTTTCCGTGTTGTTTTTTTTGCATGTGGTATTTTTCTTTTTTACGGTTGGTGACCTAACACCCCCCGCCACACGCCCTTGCGGCGGCTTGCGGGGTATTATGTAGATGTAGATATATAGAGGTCATAATTAAGTCTGTATTGTACGGAAAGGAGATAGACTTAAGTATTTATAGGAAATTCATATTTTATGCTGCATCTACATCTACATCTACTTAACAGCCCGCAAGCCGCCGCAAGGGCGTGTGGGGTGTTAGGACACCACCCGTAATTTAGAAAAGATAAAAAAACCGCATGCAAAAACCACAAATTCATACATCCACAAAAAACATGGCATAGATTCATGCAAGAACACTTACACCCCACACACATGCAAACACTGAAACTACCAACTAACATACACATGCACCTGAAAGTATACCTGACAGCTTTGCAGTGTTTAACTTTGCTCCGACTTGTAAATTCAATGTTTTTAATATTTCTAAAGTGACTTCGGTTTCTTACTATTAAGATTTCTGATTGTTCGGGGTTAGAATGAGTATTTGCATCTATCTGTACTGGAATGCTTAATGGCAGAGAGTGGACAAGTAGCTGGAGACTGTAGTCAAAAAATGCGGAGTTTTGTTATGATGGAGAGTTACAAGAGGAAACAATCGGTCGGCCAGGAAAGTAAGGTATATGAATTTTCGGGAGAATGTAGAACTGAGGAGTACCCGGATGGTGGGGAGAGGTTTGAGATGCCTTCTTCAGATAGGCCTTCACGGGAACTTTGTCCTTAAGAAACGACATGATGTCTTTTTGAAAGATAGGGTTTGGGTCAGTGGTGATGGCTAGGTATGGGGAGGTGTCATTAAGCTGTCTCTTGGCCCCTTTTATGTAATCTGTGGTGTTAAGTACCACAGCTGTGGCGTCTTTATCTGCTGAAGTGATGAAGATGCTGGGATTGTTGATGTGTTTTTAGTGCAAACGATTCAGACGAGGAAATATTGTTCTTGGATTTTAAAGAATTTAGGAAGGAAGAAATAGACAATTTGATTCGGAGGAGATTGATACAAATCTCTACCGGATGATTGGGAGGAAAAGATTTCAGTTCGCGGCGTGATGGGCCTCTAAATTGAAGTAAAGTGGTGTAAATATTGCTGGTCTCTTGATGGCATGTCGGTTAAGTATTCCAAAAAGCTTTCCAACTTTAGTAACGGCACTAGTTGAGAATATCGGTAAAAATGGTGACATGGTTTATTTTGGAGGTTGGTGAAAAAAATATCATTACTTAGAAGCAGTTTTTCACTAGAGGTTATAACGGAGTTGAAGAAATGTATGAGACTTCTGCATCGGAAGTATGATCAAGGAGAACCGTAGTTAGGAGGGGGTGGACGATCTTCCAGTTGAGAAGTGTGTTTTGGAGGAAAACCAGGCTGTGGGGGTCGGTAAGCGTAAGAGGGTTGCAGGGTAAGGTTTTCATAGGTTCAGGGGCGGAGGAGGAGGGTAGTGGATCGAGACATGAAGTTGCAATGACGGACAAAATCGAAGATTGGCGGTGTACAGAGTAAAAAGGTAAACTAAAGATTTTTTCCGGCGACTTTCAAGAAAGAGGAGTAGTGTTTTAAGAATGTTTTCGACATTTGGAAGGAGATGTGGGGTATTTCAAGTTATAATTTTGATGAGAGACTAAAGAAGTAAAGTGTGCGTAGGTAAGATTTTATAGATATTATATATATATATATATATATATATATATATATATATATATATATATATATATATATATATATATATATATATATATATATATATATATATATATATATATATATATATATATATATATATATATATATATATATATATATATATATATATACACGAGGGTCATCCGGAAAGTAGTACCCGTTCGTGCCGCATGAAGTGCTGACGACGCGAGTAGCCGCTGGACGAGGTCAGATAGCTTCAGTGGCTTGTCTGCCTTCTCTGAGCCAAGTTGCGTGACGCTAGCATTGCCTGTGTTGTTTCTGTGATTGTTTACAATGTTTAAAAAAATTGAGAACGCCGCCAGTTGTGAAGTGAGGGCAGTGATTAAATTCCTCAATGCAAGAAACGTTCGCCCATGTGATATTCATCGCCAATTAAAGGAGGTGTATGGAGACAATGTAATGGACGAGTCGTCTGTTCGGCGGTGGTGTCGCAACTTCAACATGGGGAGGGGGAACACACACGACGATGAGCGCTCGGGGAGACCGTCTGTCATTACAGACCAACTGGTGAGCTCAGATGACGAATTCGTGAGGAACGATCGGCGCGTCACAATTGATGACATCTGTGAGCATTTTCCCAATGTTTCTCGAACAATTGTTCATGAAATTGTTAAACACCATCTGCATTATGCAAAAATTTGTGCAAGATGGGTCCCTCGCGTATCTCAATGAGCTGGCGGCGAAGGACTATGCAGCAGGAATACAGAAACTTGTCACACGTTATGACAAATGCCTTAATTTGCTTGGAGATTATGTTGAGAAGTAGTTTAAAGTATCCTCTTTCAAATAAAATTTTTTATGTTTGTTAATATTTACTTTTGTGTCTTTATTTCACGAACGGGTACTACTTTCCGGATGACCCTCGTGTGTGTGTGTGTATATATATATATATATATATATATATATATATATATATATATATATATATATATATATATATATATATATATATATATATATATATATATATATATATATATATATATATATATATATATATTCGACATAAATCATAAATTATATATAAACATTTATTAGGACAGTTAAACACAGAAACACAAAGAAAGGGCGTTCACCTATGTAGCTTTAACATGGCTGTTTAGCACGGTCGTCATCATCAGAATCTGATGATGACGGCCATGTCGTTGAAACATTAAAACTACTTACGTGAGTGTCCTTCCTTTGTGCTTCTATGTTTAAATCTTTAACCATTTCTTTTTGTATATTTGTGTGCGGCCGAAGAGCGTTCTGTTTCAAATGTATATTATATACATAAATATATACATTCAAACACCAAATCCCGCCATATGGCGAACAAATATTCATTCACAGGAAAATGGATATATATATATATATATATATATATATATATATATATATATATATATATATATATATATATATATATATATATACACACACACATTCCCTGTTGATTATAGACCCCCCACGGATTGCAGTAAACGAAAATATATAAGCTTTGGTGATACTGATTTTTACAGCACATTAGAAAAAATATAGTGTTCCGAATTGTACGAACATATTGTCCATTGTTTTTTAAGGATCAAAGGGAGCGTAAGACGAAAGAAATAGACGAGGTGGATTAGTAAAATGTTCTCATTTGGTGAAATAATGTTTTTTTGAAAGCGAGGTAAATTATGCTGTCAGCAATAACTATGATTTAAAATCTAATATTCTACTTTCACGCGACCCGATCTTTCATGTCCATTTTGAGATAATGGATGAGAAAGGACTCAATGAACAAGGATATGAGACAATGGTGAATGGTTTGAAAGTGAGGGATACCGAGTAAGTCATGCATGAATGTGATCGAGTAGTGTCTTAAAGACAAGTCATATTATAAGGCTGAGGAGAGTATGCATGTGAGAAACACTGCGAAAATGGTGAAGGAGACATGCGAGATCTTGGTAGTAGGAGACCATTAGGAATGAGGGATAGGTTTCCGAAAATAACCTGAAAGGAACTAAATTAAAATGAAAAAACCTCAGTTGAACTGAATATAGACACTATGATTGCAAAGGAATTTGGACTTGTGTGTATTTAGAATTGAGAGTGAGTGTTGCAAATTATTAAAATTATTTTATTTCACCCTGAAGGGATGAATCCCCCCCGCCCCCAGGCTACGCGAGGGATCGCCATCCTATACGGTAGACTTTCCCTTCCTCTAAGTTCTCTGATCGTCATTTCACAGCTTAGCATGGACGACCGAGGATTAGAAGAGAGATGATAATGATGAAGATGCATGGTAGGGTCTAACTGCACCGAAAACGTATATTTCTTCAGAAACCACCCTCCAAAACTCTCATTAACTTTCAGGTACAATATAATTATAGATTGAGAATAGCAAACAAAATTGTGAATTTTTACCACCGTTTTCCATTTTATTAAAATTGATTGTTTTAATAATTATTAATATACAAAATTAAAGAAATACTGGTCGTGGTAGGGAAGACAGGACTAGCAGGTTCTTTTCCCTTTTATCTGATGTTTTTTGTAATGCAATAAATCGACCATCAATAAATAAATATCAGTAAATCTCAACCTTGCAGTAAATTTTGTACCAATAAGTAGTGAGAAAATCTTTTTATCTTAGAACCTCAATGATGACTAACGCATGCGCCATGCGATATGAATCGATCTCCAGAGTGATGGCAAAAGAAATAAATTACTGACGACGTTTCACAAATAATGTGAAATGGGAATATGTGATAAATTTAGTATTTTTAGCTTAATGTATACCAACTATCAGAGTATAAATTAAATTGTTAATGATAGTCTTAATGAGTTTAAATACCATGTAATTTGGAGACCATATTTTCGGGTATATCAGTAATACACAGCTAATATTTTCACAAAGAGTGATGAAACCCATAAAAATACGTCCCATCGTAACAAGGTTTGTGCAAAAAGTATCGGGAAAAGTTTCGGAAAAATAGATTCATCTTAAAAATGGCTAAAATGCTTCAAAATTCTTCAAATTACATCCCTTGAGCGTCGAAACTTTTGCCCGCGGCTATTTCAAGACTCGAAGGCTCCCTGGTAGAAGTATTCCGGAAGGTCCGTAAGTGTACGCGTGCAAGCTTCTTTGACGGGACTTAGGGTCCAAGGGTGGTATTCTTTGAGAGATTATTTAACTCTTGAGAATAGAAAATAGTGCTAGTGCCAATTCAGGACTGTAAGGGGGTTACAGAATCGTCGCGAAACCGGAGTAGAAGGTCTTCACAAGCAGACACTCGAATTTTGGTCGTCCGTCGAGAACTTTGGGACGAGTTTATCGCAGATCTTTCGCATGGCCAAATTTTCAGGGACATTGGTGTGCACTATCATCTAATCAATGCCAATACGATCGACAGTCATGCACACACTTAACCAACGATTTGAGTTCAGCACTTCACACACACCTCAGGAAAACATTGTTACTGATAATTTGTATACAATTTCAAGTTAGCGCATCATCTCCGTAATTTTTGCCGGCGATTGAAAACCGACGTCCTTCTTGTAAGGTTTCTGAAAATCTCTCCTTTCGCAATATTGGTACTTTTGGTCCATCTGCCGTTCAAACAGTGAAATCTAAACTTATTCCTTGGCCCGGTCCAGAGCCTAGCACAACGTAGTATGACACTTCAATGCAACAATTTCAGAGTGTAAAAATCGTTCGCGTTGACCGGGATTCGAACCCAGATCCCTCGATGTCCGCCTACAGATATATAGTATATATTAGCGGATGACTACGTTAAAAGTTACTGTTGCGGCATCTCCCGCCGTTTCTTGGAATAATATGGCATCTCAAGTCAGGATATCACCTGGCCACCAAGACTGACTCATCTCATATACATACGTCCAGTTAGAGTGACACTGCTCGTCTCTAATTGGGAAAGTCTAACACAAATCAGGCCAACATGGAACGAAGTCAAGTTTCCACCATGTAGTCAACCATATATCGAGAGACACTCCAGTCCAAAAGGACTGGTCACTTCCTACCAATGATCTGTGTCTCTACAAACATCTAGGGAAAGGCACGGGGGCACCAGACGTGCTAGACGCATGAAGTGTCTTCGACTTGCCCGTCATGAGGCTCCTTCATGTTTTTAACACTCATCCCAGACGTTATCTAGAACAGAAAGCTGAAAGCCTACTTATGGGAGCCTTGAACCAGAGTCAAGCCTCAACCCCGCATTCCGAACAGTCACAACTAAATTAAAAACTTAAACCCTAATTTTTAAGCTCACAGAAGTGATAAAATCTGCGCTTAGGCGCTTTTCACTGCCAAAAGAAATGTTTTCATGATCGATCATTCCTGTATTCATACTGTGGGTTCCTAACAATACTAAAGACAGTCAGGATGGGATTCGAGTCCCATGGTTCTTTCGAGAAGGCTATCATTAGATCATCTACTGCCAGTATGAAATTTGTCGTCTCCGGCGTAACTTTATGGATTGCACTCAACCTAATGAATTGAAAGAAATAAATTTGTCATTCCACACAAAGTTTGAGTGTAATTACAAAGTTATATCATCCATTACAACACGGTGCCAAAATATTAGAGGCGGGGACCTGTTGTGTTTAATCATCATCCCACGTGTGTCTCCTCAAGATTTTACTTGATGGATTGAAATTCCAGCTTGCACTGACATCTTGCTTCTTTAAATTAATCTGGATGTTTAATAGCCATTGATCGAGAGTAGCGAGAGTTAATTACTTCAGGTATCAATCAATTCTTTCGTCGAGGGAATCACCAAATGGAGTAGTCTAAAACTCAGTGCCTTACTGAAAGATCTATGCCATACGAAGGCAGCAAATCATCTTTCTTTGGGATGGTAACGCGTCGAGTTCTTTTGAGCTTCCACCTTTAGCCTCGTTTTTTTCTATAATAGGTAAAAAATACAAGGATTACTTACTTTGCACATGTTTCAGATTCTGACATGACACTAATACAAATACTGAATCTTAACTGTTCAATTTGAATTTTTCAAAATATTTTGTATTTCTTAAGATATCGACCTTTTCGTTCGAATGAATTGAACGTATTCAAAATTTTGGAAGAGAAATAGTAATAAAGAATTAGTATAGCCATACTGATGTAGCGGTAGACAAAAACTTCATATCAATCAAACTTCAAGATGATATCTATATAAAAGTGAATCGTGGTGACGAAATCACGTCGCCAATAGTCGTCGATGGAACAGGAGTGAGTCATCCCCTTAAGGCATTGGCCTTGCTACATGACATCTCAAAACATAAACAACACAGCCAAGCTAAAAGTAAACCAGTTTACCTTAACCGTCGGCTAATCCACAAAAGGTCAAAACGCTTTTCACTATCTGAAATAGTTTCGTTACCTCCCATTTCCGTTCACAATTGTGCCCATTAAAAGAGATTGACAGAAATGGCCGCTTATGATGCGGTATAAAACCGTCAGGAGAGTCAGCCGGCGATGTGCAGGATCCAAATCAAAAAGCAAATACCCTCCATTCTGGGGTTATATTGGCGGATGAAATACGTTTTTGCAAATGGGAACACCGCGATGCCCTTTCAACAGCATAAGGGGATATAGCCAGAGGCTCGAATGGGGAGGGGGGCACCTAAGAGTTACAAACTCCACTCCGCCCCCCCATCTGCGTTAAAAAATGTGGCAACAATCACAGGGACTCGTACTGATGTACCTACTCTTAATTAATTTACTTCAGGCTGTGTAATCATATAAATGTTATTATTTATCAAATAAATAGTGCCTGTTAAGTTTATAGCATACGACTGCAAAGTTTATTTATTTCATGCTTGGAGTGTACACTTTCCTTAATGATTGCAAATTATTCAAGGTGTATATGCGCACTAATGTTTTTTGAAATCCATATCTTTTATTCCATCCTGGTGATCTGCTGGTAGTGTTTGGTTTCATAATCCACACGGCTCAAAATTGAACTCTTTTTTCCAATCTTCTTTATGACAATCACAAGTAGGCGAATTGAAATTACCAATTACGACTATGAGTAAAGGGTTGTCAAAATAGTTTCATGCGAGGAGGAAAAGTCATTATGAGAATAGATGAGTGCTGAAATGAAGAAAATATTGTTTCAGTGGGTGTTACTTGAACGAATTTCATAACAGTCAAAACGGACTTTTCCAAGTATTTTATTTAGGGTTTACACCTTCATGTATAAAAATTTAGGTGTTTAAAGCTTCATTACTTTTACAGAAACGACCTCATATCGAACCCACCCGTAGAAACAAAGAGAAGGTTTGCACCAACAGTTAATCAAATCTTTGCATCACGCGTAATTATCTAAGGAGGAAATGGGATAATTTGGTGATGAACTATATGGTGAAGAATTTAGGCGAGAGACAAATAGAATTTTATATTGCCTTAGCCCCATTGAAGTGTGCCACGTACAAATTTGGTCCAGTGTCTACGTCAAGAAGAAACGTTGTACGGTTTGTTCACCTTGCGGGGTATCGACGTCATACATAAAGAGAGATTGGAATCGTGCGTTCCCACTCGACACGTAACCCAGGGCAGCGGATAATGATGACGACACCAGTCATCTCTATTGAGACACTCCCTCAAGGACTTAAATGAACGTCAAATCTTTCGCCCTAACCGCACACAAAAATCATTTCATCCGTTGGAAATGTGGAAGGACGGAGAACGGCGCAGAAATGTCGCAGAAATAGTGCCAATCAAGAGCTACATGCTACAGTGAGTGTCACTTTACCCCTTTGACATCCCCTCCGGAGTCACTCGGGACGCTGGACCTCTGGCGCCTTCCAGCTCCCCGCCCGCGACTAATTCCATTTCCTTTACACGTCCCTTCCCTTCTCCGCGGATTTCTTTGAGACGGGGCACTGCAGGAGGGGGCCTGGAGGGGGGGGGGGGCAGTGCATATGGGGAGGATGATGTGGGGCGCACAGAGAGAGAGAGAGAAGGGCGTCTCCGCATCTGCCGAGAATCCGGACTATCGAGTATTATTCTCGTCTGAGAGCTGATTCCGACGTAATGGAGTGGGCGCAAGCTGGGCCGGGTACCCGCCATCCCGAGTGCAGACATTTTCCCCACGTGGAAGTCTCACCCCACGGTGACCGTCCATCCGCGGAAGAGGAGGAGCAGAGTTACATTCGCAAACGTTGATTCGACACACGGCAATTCGTCTCGGCAGCGAGAGCTTATTAATTTATTTATCGACATAATTTGGCGAGATTGAGACTTATAGGCCATTCTTCCACCTAACCCTTATATCACAGAAATTACATTGAAGACAATCACATACAACCAAGCCCTAGATGGAGGAAAATTCACCTTGGCGGGAATCGAACCCTCGATCCCTGGGTTGGTAGGCGAGGACATTACCCAGCTTCCGCCGGGGCTGGTACGGAGCTTACAGAGTATCTTTCGGGAAAGAGAGAATTTTAAGGAGAATCTAAGTGAAATACTGAAATCATGAGCTAGTGATGAGGAATGACGATTTCATTGCGTGCCTGGAAGGCTGAAAAATTCTCGACACAATTACTGAAAATATATTCACACATGAAATTGTTAAACCTGGAGATTTATTTTCTTGGATACAGTTCCACTCCTGATGATGAGCTCTAGTCTCGTCTGTCAAACCGACACCGGGTACACTACACTGCTACATGTTTTGTGCTTGTCTCGACGAGGAACTTAAAAATGTCGTGAGCGGTTGGCTGCGATGTCAAGCGGCAAAATTTCAGCTGAATGAATTTGAAAACCAGTTCAGAGATATGACAAACGTTTAAATCTCTTGGGCTAGTATGTATAACATAGTAGAGATATATAGTTGTGAGATGAAAATAATAAATTTTCTGTGCCTATTCCAGTCTATTTTTTTATAGTATAACGGAGGCTAATTTCTGGACAGCCCTCGTATGTATTCAACTAAAGAGTGGACATTAGATTCTGTAAATACTCAACCACCAATTCTCACAAATTCCAAAAATTGATCAACTTAGCGTACGCTGGATTTTATTCCTTAGGGAAAATAAAATTCTTTATAAATAAATAAGCATCTTTCGTTCATTTCAATTTTCCGAGAAAACTATATATTTTTTCATTTCACGTACTCATTAAAAACATAAATTTCTAACACTACGTAAGTCAACACTAGAGGAATATTTGCTATTATATTGAGTTACCATTTCGGTATTGATACATGGATCAAACTTATTTAATTCTACCAAGATCGAAATAAAAATAAGACATTCAGCGCAATGAGAACATTTCCAAATATATCCTCGAACCGGAAATTATGTTCTCTTTTAACTAAAATACCTGCCACATTTTATTCCGATTGCATTATATTTTTTATAGTAGTTTAAAATTTATTCTCCATATCATTGACTGTTGGTGAAAAAAAAGTCCTGTGTCGACCCCACAGCAGTGCGAGGCCAAATTCAATCTTCTCATTGGCAGGGGCATAGTTTCAGTAAGCGAGAAGGGTAGAGCTGAATGGTATTTAACCACTGTATACGTATAGTACTTGTGAAAACTTATTTTTTTTGCCCTACCTCATTTTTCCCTAAGTATTTTTTTTAAACATCCGCCTCATTTCATTACGTTCATAAAGCCACTTACTTCCTCCAATATGCCCCGCTTACCCAACGTTAGCTTCCTTCTATCACAGAATTTAACACCGACTTCCTTTCAGTACTTATTTCCTCCGTCCACTTTCGATACATTTTTTGGATTTTCCTCACTAACTCCCTCTCTTTGCCAGCCCTATTTGCCTGAGCTTATGCGCTTGTTTTCCCCTCCACCCAACTACTTTAACCTTCTCCATTCTCCACCATGTCCCAAAAGCCTCCAATATACTCGCAAGATAAGCCATTGCCTCAAAGACCAGGTCTCACGTTCATAAATCACTACGATCCATATTGACGTATTTACTAATTGTTTCTTCGCGTCTCTGTGACAATAAGGTGACACGTAGTATCTAATATTTTGTTATGCTGTTTTTATTTTAAGCGTAATGTTACTCTCGGGTGTGTATGAATTATTTACCTATTCAACCTAATTAATCAAATTTTGAATGCTTGCTTGCTAAAAGTTCGATACTATAAAATAAAAATTAAGTTTCTATCTCAATTATTTTGTAGTAATGATTGCAAATGTCCAATATATCCACTGATAAGTTTTCCAATTAATAAAGCGGGGTGAGCTCATTATCTACGAAAATATATTTGGGAGCACATAAAAACACATTCAGTCCCTCAGACACTACTGCTCGTGCTCAACAACAACTTTTAAATTTCTTAGCTCATGAAAAATAAAGAGAAACTGCAGTGGAAATGAAAGCTGAAACAACTTCTATTAGCTAGAATATAACCTGTAAGTCATGGTATTACGCGCGCACGTGCATCCCTGCCGTGGGAATGGAAGGGCGAGGGAGGGGGGGTGCGGGGTTTGGGGCCTGGCAGGCCCACCAGGAACGAGTCGTTGGGCTCATCTCGATCGCGCGTGCCCATAGCGAGACTCCCTGGATCCGACGAAGAAGTTACCATCACTTCGCCTTACGAGAAGACAAGGCCGCCATAAAATTGCTTTTAATTCGCCAACGCTGCTCGTGACACTAACGAGTGTACAGAGAGGAAAGTCGACGTTAAATGCGCGACTGTCTTCACACGGGTCCGATAAAATCGTGCGTCACATAAATCCTACCCGGTCTACTCCAAATAGATGTGGAGGTCTGGCTTTTTCATGATAATAATGTCACAAGATTAATTTAATCATTACCGTGTTCCAATTTCTCAATGGAACATCGGAAATTGGTTACATGTTCGACCTGCGATTTAAATCATTTCTACCGTTTACCTAAAAAATTAGAAGAGATTGAGAATTTCAGGCTTTGAAGTTTTAATATCTTCACCCTTTCGGCAACTCAGTTCGATTTTAAGACGCGATCGCGCCAGTTATTGGCCAGGAAGCAATGCTGAAGAGACAACGCACACCGTCTGGGGTGTGGTCGCGTGAAGGACTTCCAGATTTTTCTTTTCGTTAGGAGAGAGGTCAGAGCTGGATTCAAACCTTCCACTTGCAGCTTTTAATTTATTTAAAGAGTTTTCCGTAAAATTTCTTTTGTGGACTCTGAAAAGCATATTTGCTAAGATTTAAGGTACAGTGAGGGTACAGTCTCACAAAAATGGCATCCGTTTACTCAGCCATGAGGTCATATTTACTCTCACGATATACTTTCTACTCCAATATTAAATCACATTCTATTGACTCCACCAACCTTGGAAGCCAAATCAGTACGTAATTTCGGAATTACAACTGGATTTTCCCGTTTCCGAAGAGAAACATAAAGTTGGCCGCCACCAGAGTAATGGCCCCGAAGGTCGGAGTTGATAGGTGAGATTAGAGCTCGCCGAAGCCCAACGGTGTGTGGAAAGTACGTATTAACAGGGAAGTGTGGGAGGGTGTTATTTTCCTACTCCCATCTTTGGTTTCTCTATAAGATCTGGTACTCGAAAAATCACTACAGTTTGGATGAAGCCGAAGACCCCCACAGGCGTCATCCGGATATTCGGGCCCTCAGGTTAATAACCCAGCGCTCCCTCCACTTGAATACCATGCCCCATTAATTTGACGTGGCTTGTACCATTATTTACAAATTCAAGGAACTGCGGGAGAGTGTTACTTTAACGGAGTCACCCACTGATGAGGTTTGGAAATGTAGGAACTAAAGAGTGCAAAAATCATTCGCCCGGCATTCGAACCCGGATCTCTCGATTCGTCGAAGCGCCTCGTCCTTTTAGAGCCAATAGAAATTCACGGTGTAAAAGAACTCCTTGGTAACGTAATTGGTTAGAGTACTCGGTTGGGCATCCGGTGGTCCGGGTCCGAATCCCAGTTAAGGCGATTGATTTTTGCCCTGCGAATCACCTACATTTTTAATACAGAGTTCATTATTAAATGACAGCAGTAGTGGCCAATTGTGGGTAGCGACCGGGGGCTAAGGTCATTTGAGCCATTAGGGACATGTGTGGGTGAATCGATAGGGGTAGGATGTTTAGGGAATGGAGGATGGTTTGACAGAAACCCGGAATTGTAATTAAATTACTCTCATCAAAAGGTAACAAAGGGTCCGCAGTTTATCGTCACATTTTTATTCACTGGGCACATGGCTCTGAGTCCCTCAACAATTTCTTATCGGCCTTAAATTCTTCTTCCATTGTAAAATTACCTTCTTGAATTTCAGACTCCATTATCTCCTTTCTTGACACAGACATCTCACTTTACAACAACAAATTCAACACTTCAGTACACATCAAACCCACTAACCATCAGCAATACCTACACTTTACCAGCTGTCACCCTACTCACACCAAACGCTCTATTCCGAACTCTCTCACAGTAGTAGTAGTAGTTTTGAGGGGAGGCGACCGACAGCTAAGGTCATTTGCGCCATAGGGGATGGACAGGAAAGGATGAAGGGTGGAGAGAAACCCGGCGTCGGCATTAGCCTGCTCTTTACGAAAGGCGCCAAGGGGTCCGCCGCTTAACGTCCCATCCGACGGACGGCGTACTCACTCAAAGTGCTCTCCACAAAGCACCTCGAGTAGGGATCGAGATACCTCTGAAATATATTCAACACCACCGGGATTTGAACCCGCGCCCTCAGGGTGGGAAGCCAGTACGTTAGCCCCCGCACCATCTCGATCCCCGAACTCTCTCACGGAACACCGGATATGCAACACCCAGAGCCTCCTTCAACAAATACCTTCACATCTATACAAGCACTCCACAAACGCGGTTACCCAGAAAAGTTCCTACAATATAAAATCCACCGCTCCACCCGACCTCACACATTTATTATGCAGGACTCTACCTTTGCACCACCTATTTCCTAGGATCCCACAGACTGAAATCCTTTCTTAAAGTACCGTTTCCTATTTCACACGATAATGACGCCACCTCATCTTTACTACCCCAATGCCGCCATCTCGCATTCAGACGACCTGCCGATCTCAGAAACATTCTGCGATCCACCAACCCTTTGGGGCCCCAACGAGACAAACTTTCTCATCTTTCTCCTGCTTGCAACCGCCCCCGATGTAAAAGATGTCTGCTTATCTGATCTTCCCTCTCTTCACATCCCCTCATTGCCTCCCCACATCGACTTCTCGCTAATTTCCCTTCCGAAAATGTTATCTATCTTTTGCCATGCAAACAATGCTCTTCATTTTACTTAGGCGAATGCATTACCCCCTTGTCCCTCGGATAGAACAATCACCGCTACTCCTGTAATTCAGCCTCAATTACTGCTCTTCCCATCCCTTCAGACGCAAATTCCCACAGCCCCTCCTTCGACCAGCGTTTCTCCCTAAATATTCTAGAATCCCTACCCGATTCAGCAACCAACAGAGAGGTGAGAACTCGCGAATTCCCGTACAGATTAGCTTTCCGAACTTTTCCGATTTCCGCCCTAAACCGTCATCACTAATTCCCTTCCCAGCATACCCTACGCCTCCCCTCCCCCAGACCTTAGATTCCCTCCACCTGAAACCTTCCAGCCTGGTCTGAAAAAGGCCTCAGAAAAGGCCGAAAGCTTAAACCTCCTGAGATGTGAGTGCCCTACGTATTTTCTATTCTACTTTTGTGTTCAATTGTACCGTCAAATTGTTATATTGCTCTCGTAAGTGCTTCTATATCATGGATATATATATATGTATATATATATGTATGTATATATATATGTGTGTGTATATATATATATATATATATATATATATATATATATATATATATATATATATATATATATATATATACATATATATATATATATATATATATATATATATATATATATATGAGAATATCTTCGAAATGGAACGCTCTTCGGCAACGGAAAAATATATAAAAACACGGATATAGATTTTTTAAACCATAGAAACAAAGAAAGGACACTCACATATGCTGTTTTGACGTTTCGATGGCACGGCCGTCGTCTTCAGAATGGCGTAGAGGGAGCGGAGAGGACATGTGCGGGGGAGAGGTGAGTGAAGGAGAGGTAAGGGACCAATAGGAAATGAACAAGGGGGTGGGAGGGGATATGTAGACAGCTATAATTTTAATAGGTTTAATGCAAATATATATATATATATATATATATATATATATATATATATATATATATATATATGTATATATATACATATACGTATATATATACATATATATACGTATATGTATATGTATATATATATATATATATATATATATATATATATATATATATATATATATATATATATATATATATATATATATACATATATATCCATAAACACAGTAATCAACCCGAAGGTCGGTTTAGTAGGTGATGGTAGAGATCACCCAGTACTAAGCCCTATACGGCGTGTGAAAATTCACACATCAGGGTAGGGGGGCCAGTTCCTTTCCCTGTGCCGGTTATGGTTTCCCAGGAAGACCTGGTACCCGAAAAATCACTTCAGCTTGGGTGCTGCTGCAGGTGCCCAGAGTGCCTTGCCCGGGAATCGAACCCGGGACCCTTTGGTCAGTAGTCCAACGCTCTACCCACTGGACTACCGCGACTCACATATATATATATATATGTGTGTGTGTGTATATATATATGTATGTGTGTATGTATATATATATATGTATGTATGCATGTATGTGTGTGTGTGTGTGTGTGTATGGAGAACAATATTTCAGATAAGTGCAAGACTACTTTGAGAAAATAACATAGTTAAGGGAAAATACGTATCACCACATTTGGTTGGTTCTCGTCGCTTTTCGTTTATTGTCAATACGGACAAGAAAATTAAGGTTCGAAACAATGAACACGCGCTCGACCAGCTACGACGTGTTCCCAAGTCGTTTACTTTCCAGTGCACCAGACGGGGCACCAATATCCTTTCTCCCTTCCAAGAGACTTTCAGCAAGCAAACAGAGGATCCTGGATTCATCTAGGAAAAACAAGCGAGTAATGCGGTACGGGTGAGAGGGATACGCAGACGGGGCGATGGGGGTTGATAGAAGGGGCGAAAATAGGGATTCGGAGCGTGGGGTGGAGAAGTTGAGAGAATGAGATAGAGAGAGAGAGGGTGGAGAGGGGGGGGAGAGGGGGGGGGAGAGGGAGGGAGGTGGATGGGTTGAGAATCCCCAGTCAGGACCAAACTTTTCGCGAAATGCGCGCAGAATCCAAAGAAACAAAATAACTGGGTGGGGACGTCACGTCCCGCACGTCTCTCTGCCCCACACTTTGCAGGACATAGATGGTGATAAGAAACACGCGGCCTTATCCCCCCCTCGCACTCTCTTCGCCCCTATCAACCCCATCCGTCACCTCCTCTTAATCCCCGGCTACCCCCTCAACCACGTCTTATAATTGGAAATCTACTGATGGAACTCCAAGGAAAATAAATTAACCACTCTAGTGATTTCGACTCATACGTATTTTTGTCAAATTAATTTGGCCCTAATATGTAGTATTCCATCGCATTTATTTCCAGTCGTGGTAAAAATGTGGGCGCGTATCCACAGTAAAATATTTCCGATTCGACCGGAGAGGAAACCAGTCACCTCCTAACAGAACTGAAACATAAAAAGTACTGAAGATTTAACGTCTTGTTTACAAACTCGAGGAAGGGGAGATTGCGGGCAAGGATTGAGTCTTTGATAATTGAGAGCGGGGAAGGAAAATTTTGCCGGGAGTATCTTGGGAGGAAAACGTGCTACGGATACAAACATAGCTTAACCAATTACGATGGCCGGATGTGGGATGGATGGATTTCATATTTGGTTTAGAGCTAATTCAATATTTAAAAAAAGGTTTGATTGGATTGTCTTGATTTGAATGTACAAACCTGTGTCGTGAAATATAGACTTCAATCGTGGATGGCAATAATTTTTTTTTCTTCATATACTCTGCATATCCAGAGAATTCTAGAAAAATACCATGTGTACATTAGCAGACAGAGACATGAGTATTCACAATGCTAAGTCGGCATCAATTTCACTTGGAATATCGCATTAAGAGCCAAAACGACCAGCCATTAGGTAAGCGAATAACTTTCATGAACAGTTGCTGAAAAAGGGGGGGCTAAACAGAAGGAGATTATTTATTAGGGATTCATTTTCCATTTTAGTCAATGTTAGAATTATTAAATTGATTCAAAAGACACTAGAGTAAGGAGCGATGTCAGGAGAGGGAGACTAGAAATAAAAAGAACTAGACTAGAAATAAAAAGTTCCACGGTTCCAGTTCCACTGATGGCTGGGTGTCACACTGCAACTTAAATTTCCTTTGGTAATGTATTTTTAAATGTAGTACTACGAAATGATGTCGTAAATTTGTAAGTATTATTGAGAAATGACCGAAATATCTGGATAAAATTTATCATGAATGTAAAATAATCCTCATTCGCACAATGTTGTAAATTACAGTTATTAATATTGATTTGTTTCGTTTCAGAAAGCCGTAGATTGTAGTAAGTCGCAGTATGGAGAAGATAGAGGCTCGCAGAGCGATTAAGTCCTTTCGTTTGGATAAGGTGCAGTTCCCGGAATATCGACGATGAAATTATGGCCGTTCATGGAAATGATAGCCCCGTCATATGACACAAACCACAACTGCAGACTCCTTTTCAGACGCAAACACGGGGCGATATGCCAAGGTAGAGGTTTTTTTTGGTTCCCTGGTAACAATGAATGAATCTTGATTTATGATGAATTTGAATCTTGAAATACCTTTCCACACACCATCGTAATTAAAATCAGTCTCATTCATGATAATTTGGATGGATGATGTTTGTTCAAAATGTATTAAGCACCCCACTTTCTTCGCTGTGATGCTGCATCGTCCGTGAGTTATGGTCTTCACTTCGTGGATCGTCTGTGAAGGACATGTGGTCAGTGTGAAAATGCCTTTTCCACCTCATGACTGTGTCATATGCGGTCTATCATTTCGATGAACAGCCATCATTTCGCTGCGGATTTCGCCGGGCATTGTAACCTTTCAAATGAAAGAACTTAATCACACTGTGAGACTATCTTTTCCACACTGCGAGTTACTTTAATCTACGGCTTATTGAAATGAAACAAAAGAACGCAAATAGCTGTAATTTACAACATTACACACTTAAGGATCAATCAATATACGTAATAAATTTTATCTTCATATCTCAGCTATTTTTAGTAATGCTTACTTAAAAACAATTACCACGTACTAATATATACATATACACAATAATACGTACATAATAATACGTACATATAATACGTAATATATATATATACATATACATACATATACATATATATATATATATATATATATATATATATATATATATACCAAGCTATGTGATTTTTCGGGTACCAGGTTTTCCTGGAAAACCACAAACGGCACAGGGAAAGGAACTGGCCCCCGTACCCTGATTTGTGAATTGCTCACGCTGTTAAGCATAATACTGGATGAACTCTACCATCACCTATCAAACCCCCCTTCGGATTGATTACTGCTTATTTTATATATATATATATATTTTTAAGTAATCTACCGGTTAAGGTAGGTTTTTGGACTGACAAAACTACCAAACAAATATTTTATTACTCCTAACAAAACACAAAATCAATCATCCTACTCTATATCAGGTCCCTCTTCATCTCTGAGTACTTTTGCCGCTTTAGACAACCCTTTTTTGATACATTCCCATTTTCCTTCAATAGTACTTAGCTCTTTACCGTCCTCCATGATTTTCTCTACCACCTGTTTGTATTCCTTTCTTTTCAACCCATTTAATGCTTCTACATTCCATTTTCTAACTCGCCGCCCCTGCCTTATCTTTTTAAAACGTACGCTACTTTTCATAACAACTAAATTGTGGTCTGAGTCCGCATCCGCTCCCGGGAAGCTGTGGGAATTTATCACACTGTTCCTAAACCTGTGTCTAACCAGGATATAATCTAGCTGATATCTTCCCGAGTCACCTGGCATTTTCCATGTATACCTGCGTCTTTTGTGGTGTCTGAACCAAGTGTTGGTGATAACTAACCCCTGTCTCCTGCAGAACTCAACTGCTTTCTCCCCGCGGTCATTCCTCGTGCCTAAACCGTAGTCCCCCACCTCATCACCATCTCTTCCTTCGCCTACTGTCGCATTCCAATCCCCCATCACTATCAAATGTTTCCCCGCAGGAACACATGCAATCATGTCCTCTAACTGATCGTATATCCTATCGACCTCTTCTTCTTTATGGTTGCTCGGTGGCATGTATACCTGGATAATAACTAAGTTCGTCGGTTCTGCTTTTATCTCCACTAGTAGTATTCTATCCGTTACCTGCTCTATGTTGACTACGCTTCTTCCTACCTCTTCATTTAATACTATGGCGACCCCTCGTTGGCTCTCGTCCCCACCGCTGTATATTATTCTATACTTATCACTCCAGTAATCCCCGCTATCTTTCCATCTCACCTCGCATAGACCTAAAATATCTATATTTCCCCTTTCCATCTCTCGCTTAACATTCTCCAATTTCCCCGTCCTCATCATTGTCCTAACATTCCACGTTCCTATTCTAACTAATTTGGTCTTCTTCTCCTGCGTCTTCTGTCCTGCTGCTGCTGGTTTTCCCTTGCAAGGGTTTCGTGGGATGACGACCGCGGAAGCCTTGCCTCCCCCGCTGCCGGGCACGACACACGGCCGATTTGGCCGAGCCCCGTGGTTGCCAGGACTCAAAACATCTCTATTGTCCATCACATTGTTCTTGGGAATGATAATTGAGGTGGTTTCCCGTTGCCTTCCTCAATAGTGTTTTTAACGTGACACCATCACTTACTGGCCGCCCCACTGGGGTCAGACGCCATTGCAGCCGCCTCACTGAGGAACAGACGCTGCGTGGACTACCTTTCGTCTGGCTCCTAACCTTCGACCTATCTGGCATGGGTGACCCTACCAGGAGCAATTTTTATTACTCCCGCCAGTACAGCTCTAGGGGTCATCGGAACGCACAAGCCCTTCCACCACGTCAAGGTTGTAGTCCGGGGAGGGATATATATATATATATATATATATATATATATATATATATATATATATATATATATATATATATATATATATATATATATATATATATATATTATATAGGGTAGTGAGAAGAATAATAAATATTTGGAACTTCGAGAGAAACAGGGGGAGGAAGCATGGCAGGTTAACAGAGAAAGAGCGAAATGAACGCGCTGTACAGAAAAAGGAAAGCTTTTCCAAGAAGTGAGAAGGGTAAATCCGTGCTCACTATCTAAGCCACGACCGCGAGGTTATCGCAGGCGATCCATAAAAGATTCATGAGGGATGGGGAGTATGCATAGCGGAGCTTTACAATAAAAAACTTAAGCCATAGGAAGGGAAGATAATGGGGACGAGGATAGCTTACATTCATGAAATACTTAACTGTTGGTTCAAAAGTGTATCAAAGGAAATGAAACGGGACACTTTTGTGGAGATACTAAAATTGGGAGGTGCCGCGATATGTATTTTAACCACGTTAATCGGCGTGTTTTTGAGCTGCTCGAGTAATAGAAAACGTCTCTCGGGCTGCTTCCGAATGATTTCCAAATTGGGAAGCGAATGAACCGGGCACAAAAAAGGCTAAGAGTGAGACAATTAAGCCATGACTAACGCAACTTCCAATAATGTGTGAATTTGGCATATCACGGATCTATGCCATCAAGTAGCAAACTTTGTGCTCTTGAATTGTTTGGTTTAAAATTAAATACAATGAATTACTTCCCTATTCCGTGCTGTTTAAAAAATTACTGAAAATTTAACTTGATATAAACTCAAATTTACACACCTGAAAATATTTTGCATTCCTAACGTTATGTCCTGCTAAGAGATAATGCTCTGTAGGTTTCCTTCCTGAGAACAGAAGGCGAAAAAGAAGACAAAACATAGCGGGAATAAGCCTTGTATCATCCCGCTAGTAATTACTCTTGTATTAAGCTCCGTAACATAATAATATGACGGAAATCACAGCGTAAGGTTTAATCGATCCTTAAACAGGATTATTACAGATGGTGATGCCAAAATGCTATCATTTAGGTTCATATAAGTTATGAAATAGAGTACCTGCCGTACGCATAGCATGGGTGCAAATTTTTCCTTTGAAAATTTGGTGTTTGTTGTTGTTGCAGAAAATCGACACGGAAAATCTTCTATGTTTCTTCTGAATCATGCCTTAAACCTCTGAATGATACCTATGCCTGTTAATGACCATAACTAGTGACTTCTGAGTTAAATTATTACCCATGGATGTTTGTTAAGTTTTTTTAAACTTCTGCTTGAATTAGTTTAAAAAATTTGTGATCAAAGTCAGGCAGGAAATCTCAGAATCGTTATAAACGCTCAGGATGACATCTCCCAAACATTTTCCTTAAATACGCTTTTGAAATGTTTGATTTCACATTCGCTTTTATAGTATCCACGGATGAAGCAGATGCCAACATTCCTAGTGGAGCCTCCCCCTCCTCCCGCATCTCTCTTTCGCGTCGTGATTCGGTTCAGAAGTGCGCCTGTAAGGGGAGCCCTAAAAAGGGAAGGGGAACACGATGACTCGATGGCGAAAGAGATTGTGCGGGTGAAGCGGGAAGTGGAAAGGTTAAGGACCATTGTGGAATACACTTCGAGTTCAACACACCTCTCTGCCTCAGCTGGCCGCTTCTCTTATGCATCAATGGGCTCGCGAACTGTGTGCATTTTAACGCCACCTTACGTCACTTTGATTGGATATTTCCACGCATATATTAAAATTTAGAGCACTATGAGCATGAAATAACTTCTTTAAATAAATGATCTTTGCAACTCTACTTGCGAAGCACACCTATATGGTGTTAGGCAGTGAGGGGCAAAGGCATTTTTGCTGACTATGTAGAGGTACCTTTTCTTCAGGCAAGTAAGAGAAAGTTATCACTCTGTGAGCCAAAAATACTCTAATGCCAGCAAGATGACTCAGCGTCAATTGATACCTAAGGCCATCTGACTTGTTACGGGGAGAAGGAAAGTTATGGCATGCAAGGTTTAAGAATTAGAAAAGAAGGCAGGTTTCAAACTGGCGCTGTCTCAAATCATCCTTTTGCAAAAAATATGCAAAATACAAGCATTTGTCCGAATGCGCAAACTGCGCTATCCCTCTAAAACAGGAAAGGGGAACGAAAGAGAGGGCATTAGATATCATTAAGCATAGAATGTAGTGCTCGTTACAGTATTACTTACTCTGCTTTGTTTGTTTCCAAGTTTCCCATTCCATCCCTCGCCTCTCGTTGCCTGTAACTTTGTATCACATTTCCTACCTATATCATTGAGGGCGGAGACCATTGCATGATGGATGTCCACGTAGTAGTGGAACTTTGCCATCTTACGTTTCAAATTCTAGTTCACACGTTATTGGATAAATTTTAACTACATTCCAAGGTTCAGGTGGTTGTTAGTTGATAGTACATTTATTTGAATGTGTGTACGTTAAAAAGGTTTTTGGCATGAATTTATACGCCACTGTGGGTGTAGGTTTGCATATATATACGTTGAATTTGCATGCGGCTTTATTCTCTTTCACGGGCGGTGACCTAGCACCCGCCGCCACAAGCCCTTGCGGCGGCTTGCGGAGCATTAAGTAGAATTATAGTTTTTACACCCGCATGGTTGCAGTATTAATCAAATTTAACTGTTGGCTAAATTTATGCCTTGTCGCACATATATTTGCCTGGGAATTTTAAGTTTAAAATTTTATTTAATGGGTTTCCAAATTATCATCGTGAATCCTTAGAAACATTATTGTCAGCATGACTCAAGGCTTCCTCCAAAGATTAGAGAAATCGAGTTTAGAACGGATAGGCTCCAAATTTCGTTTTTTTTTTAAACAATTAGAGACCGCCACAGCTGCTACTCACATAAACTAAGGACTAAATAGAATCATAATTACATATATAAACGTATGTGGGTATTTATGTGTGAGTACGTACGCGTGTATGTTTGTATATTTATGCTTGCATCTGAGTGTGCATGTCGATATATACGCATGTATAGATACATATGTATATTTAAGGTAGTCCAGGCTATGTTTAACCACAAACGTATCACTTTTGTTACGTGGTTTTACTAGAAATGCTGGTGGTATAATGTGCACCTTTCTTGAGTCCGGCAAGTGCTTCCTAGTTCATTCCAGGTCGATTATTTTTTGTAGTGAGGCTCATGCGTGGCGATTTTTTTTCGTGAACTTATTCGGCAGACGCAGAGAGATGGAAGTGGAAGGGAATCCTCGTACCATTTCCGGCCATTACGCGCCAGGGGCAGTGAAGAGCGCTGCCCCTTCGACCCTGGAAAGACGCTAGGATTAGATGTGGGAAGGACTTCGAACTTTCAACCGTACACTGACCTCGTCGACGCCACCAACCTGGGTGGCAAGCTAGAACTTGTTAGTAGACAATCTGATCATACCTATTGACTACTCAATTGATTATATCAGTTTCCATCGTTTTTAATTCCTCTAAGTACAACAGTGTATGGTACATGTTCGAAGAGATAGCCTTTGTGATGTGACTGCGGCCTCCTGCGAAGAGCCACCTATTGCATAAGCCAATCGATTGATTTGTTGCCTTAAAATATTTTGTTAAAATCGGGTGTCTCTCTATGGCCAATCCTTAAGAAGAAGCTACGAGCCTCGTCGTGGAATCAAGTTCGGAAGGGGAACTCGTATGTTATGTTTGGCGCCCAACACGCAGGGTACATTAGACGATCACCCCTGGGGGGGTGGTCGTCTTTTTTGACTTGTCGTGCTCGATGGGTCCATTCATTTAGAGAACTTCATTCGCTTAATCTTTATTTTTCGGTGGTCAACGACGCCCACGCTGAAGAATGACCGCATAGTGTTAACGTTATAATTTAAATTCTCCATGTCGGCCACTCTTCGCGTGTTTATCGAGGTTTTCGTGTGTAATACTGGTTTGCGTGTCGAATATGAGTAAAACCGCGTTTTCATAGCCGATATAAACGACCGTCTTCATAATAAAGTTATTCCTTCGATCACGGCACAGTGCTGGAGGATTCTCTGATTGTGAACATAATGGATGCTTTCGCACTTGATAGAACAGGAGGCGATCAAGTGGGAAAGAGTGGGATGCATGACTTGGGATCTCTTACTCGTATGCCATCGTCATTCGACTCTTCGTGGCTTTTAGTGGGCACGATATTTAAATTGAATAAAATAGTAGATACTTATGATCATTTTGAATCTGCATGTGATTTTGAATATGGTCGGAGGCACTTTACAAAAAGTGATAAAAGTGATATTATTTTTAGACAAATTAGAGAATGGGATCACCTTTTGCGAAAAATATACTCCAAAACCAGTACACTGATTGAGCGTGAACAGATATCTAAGGGCATTTGCAAAATCAAGGGTAGAAGAAAAGTTAAGTCGACTTCTCTACATCTACATCTACATAATACCCCGCAAGCCGCCGCAAGGGCGTGTGGCGGGGGGTGTTAGGTCACCAACCGTAAAAACGAAAAATACCACATGCAAAAAACAACACGGAAAATTACACCCCAGCAGCGCACACACTCATGCAAAACTCCCTCCATCCAATACTCATGCAAACACATACACCGCAAAACAACAAAAAACTGCACCCCAGGATACAGCACGAAAGCCATCCTAAAACACGCAAGCCAGGACACAACAAGCAAGAATGTGAAACATCACTACCACATGAAAATGCACCACAAAACACTCAACCCCCCAAAGAGACAGTAAAAGGAAGGGAATTCGACCCAACGTTGCAGGTAGCAGGAATTTCCCCCCGCCGGGAGGGAAGAGGGACTGAAAGGGAAACTTAAAAACAGATGAACAGAACACGAATGATATCATGCGGAAAGAATGGGTTATTATAACAAAACACATAAGGTTAGTGGAGGAGCATGCATTTAAGTAGAACTAATTATTTTTTAGACACTGAGGGTGGCAAGTGGAATTTTTACTATCTATAATCCTACAGTTGCTATCCCGTATTGTCCGTGGGAAGAAGGAGTCCTTGAGTCGGCTAGTCCTGGCATCTATTTCCCGAATTTTATATGCATGATCCAAGCGACCAATGTATGTAGGAGTACGAATAATCTGCGAGACCTCGGTGCTGAAACATGCGGATCTGAATTTATTTAATAATTTCAGTCTTGCATTGAATCGTCTCTCTTCTAATGATTCCCACCCCAAATCCATGAGCATTTCGGTAACGCTTTGCGTTTTATCGTAGGAATTTTTTACAAAACGGGCTGCCCGGCGTTGAACCTTCTCAATTTCCCGAATGAGACCTTTTTCACTCGGGTCCCACACGCTGCATGCGTATTCTAAATGAGGCCTTACAAGAGCGTGGTAACAACGTTCCTTGACCTTTGAGTCACTTTTGCCGACAATGCGTCTAATGAATCCCAATTTTTTATTTGCTTGACCGCAGACTTTACGTATGTGAGTCCCCCAAGTTAAGTCTTTAGTGAATGTGACACCTAGGTATTTTACCGTATCAACTACTGCTAGGTCACCTCCAGCTAATTTGTAAGCAAATCCCGTTGATCTTTTAAAGAAATTTACCACTGAACATTTATTATAATTTAGAGTCAATCCCCAGTTAGAACACCATTTAGTAATGCAATCTAAATCCTGCGCTAGAATAAAACGATCCTCATCCCCAGATATCTCCCGATAGATCACCGTGTCATCCGCAAACATCCTAATGTTACTTTTCACTTCGCGGTTCAAATCGTTAACAAAAATCAAGAAAAGTAACGGCCCGATCACACTTCCCTGAGGTACCCCCGACGTGACTCGAACGCTGTCGGAACTAGCGCCATCAAGGACTACCCTCTGTTCCCGCTCTGAAAGAAAATCTTTAACCCAACTTATAGCGCCCTTGTTTATACCCGCGACCTTTAATTTATGAATGAGTTTACCATGTGGGACCTTATCAAATGCCTTTTGAAAATCTAAGAAGATGGCATCCACTTGCCTACCTCTCTCACCAGATACAAGTAAATCATGTGTAAATAATCCTAATTGGGTTTCGCAGGAGCGGGTTTTCCTGAATCCGTGTTGATTGTCACTTAAAAAGTTAATGTTGTCAAGGTGTCTCATTATTGAACTGACAATTATGTGCTCTAATATTTTACAACAGATAGAAGTGAGAGATATAGGTCTGTAATTACTGGGATCCTCCCTGTCACCACTTTTAAAAATAGGCGTTATTTGCGCGGTTTTCCAAATCTTAGGTACTTTGCACTCTGTGAGGGATTTGTTAAATATAAATTCAAGGTACGGGGCAATGTTTGGAGCTAAATGTTTTATCACCCTAGCTGGTATATTTTCGGGACCCGGGGATTTGTTGGGTTTAATCTCATTAAGTAATTTTAGAATTCCTTGTTGGTCCACTGTTATTTTTTCCATGGGTGGAGTATGTATTGTTTCTTGGAGATATGCGGTGGCAACATCATTCGAGAAAACGCTTTGGAAGAAGGACTTCATCTACTAAAAGCCCACAGTACTTAACTACGCTTGCTTCTCTGCCAGTGGAGCTGTGAAGTTCATTTAATGCATAAGTAATTTCATGCGTATAGTGCTCAAAGCTGTAATATTTGCGATGCTATATCCATCGGAAGTGGCAGAGCATTGCGTTTAAACTTGCAGTTTGCGATTCAATCGCTGTACACGAGAACCGACCAGCTGTGGCAACTAGTTAAGGAGTTACAAGGGATCGTTTCGCGGTGAAGAGAGACCTATAGTGGACCTCTGAGACGCATCGCAGACCCATAGTGGTGGCAAATAGGGAAAGTGGTCAAACTTGAGTGAATTTCGCTGGGTTAATGCCAATGTATCTCACGCGAGGCGATCTTGCTATCATTTGATCGCCCTCATCCGAGATCTGGAGATTTGCTTCAGTTTCATAGCAACTCGAGTGGCAACAGTACCATATTTGTTTCGCTCCGTGGATGCTTGCGCCAAGGACTGTTCGCACTCCTCACGCCCCTTTCCCAACCATCAGGAATTAAAAAGATCATCTTGAATAAGTTTTGGATTCATTTTGTCCAATATCGTCGTAAGTTAAACATTACTTGTCCCATTCGGCAGGACATATAAGAGTCAGTGCTCGAACGTGTTACAGGGAAAATTATGACCGCCAGTTGGTATCAACCATCCGTAGACGCAGCGGCAACTTTTTCTTTTTGTTGCATCAATCTACTCCCATAAGTTAATACTTGTTGACGAGAGTGAAGGGACTCCAACTGAAAAAGTTGTAAAGGCCGATCACGCAGCACAAGTAAGCATTTGCAAGTGCAAACTGATCGGTGACCTCAAACGAACGGGAGAGCAATAGTTTTCTTTGAGACCAAGGTACATGGGAAGGAGAAAATAGCTGATGAACGAAACATTGAGGCTGCCACAGAAGAATTCTAAATTCTGCTCGTAACGCGGGTCAAAATTTGTTTGCCAGCATGTCACACGGGATGGAGGACAATTTGTGGATCGCCAATCGCCAGAGAGAGATGTTAATGGAAGGCCGACCCCGGCTGCGACGGCTTACAGCCTTCGCCGGGCAACCTGTCGGCAATCACCCGATTTCACAGCGGGTTCAGCCTTTATAATAATATGTTGTGGGTCATTTTCGATTCTGGACTGAAACCATTGGGAAATTGAAATTCCAAGCGTTAGCTATCAATTGGGAGTGGACGAATGTCATGATATTACACATGGCAATATGAGACGGTGTCTTGCGATGGGCATATAATGCGGGCTTAATAGATACAGGCAGACAAGGATCCACCATGTTAATCGAGTTCTATGAGTCATTATCAAAGGGCAAACCGAACATCTCCACGCTCCCGATAATCAAATCTCACATAATTTGCGGCAAACGTTAAAATTATTCCCCCGTTAGGTAGTAGATTTTCATTCTGCTGAAATGGGAGCACTGCATTCCCAGCTGTGCGCGTTTGTGCTAGTCAGATATTTAGTCCAGACAGTAATACTCAGTGTAGACTCTTTGACGCAACATAAGGTTGTAATATATTTGTCGAAAGAAATGTAAAAACTGAATATTATGTCGAAAGCAATTTATGACACCTTACTCATTGGGAAAAAAGTGCACCTGTGGAGGGATGAATCTAGGCCATCGGAGAAGAATTGACCTTCTGCGAATTTAAAGGTGTTGCTAACGAGGGAATCGCATTTGATTCGCGATAATATGGGACATTGCTTGATCTGATTTCCATGCTTGCGCATTGCTTTCGGAGAAGCCTTTCATAACTCAAGATGTTTTGTATTCCATTAAATGGGCGGAAGACTCTCCGTTTACACAAAATATTTGCAGTATCCCGTGGATTTATCGGAATGAAAATAGGAAGGTGTGCAGGGAAATCTTGAAGGACGGAATAATTGAAATTATGGCGGTTCCCTATCTTAGTCCATTGTTTATCATGACAAAAAGGACGAAGAAGTACGTTTATACCTTGATACCACCGGCTAAATACGTAGTGTAATCCTTTGCGAGAGGGATCTGCATGCGTGAAGAGCCGAAATAAATGATTCGCTCCTCCCTCGAACAGTCAGGATTCCTAACAGTGGGAAATCGGAATATGGAGTAAATTATTAGAAGGGAGTAAATGTCCATTCGCTTCGTAAAACTTGGCACATCTCAACAGTGCCCAACCAAAGAGAGAAAGGCGTTAAGGATTTATGCGTGCTAACGCATACATACTCGGTTCTTGCGTTTTCCGGCCTTAACTGCGACTAAATTTATCTATTTAAATCCATTGTCATTAATGTCTTCATCAACACTGGAATACTTTCGGATGATGCTCCACGAATCCATTTAGGAACAAGATACGCGCGAATAGGCACACAAGCTCACACTTCTTAATCCATGAAACGTTATACTCTTTATTCTGTCTGCTAGAGCCATTGATAAAATGTTGAATCATCACTTTTTTCCGGACACGTTTAAAATTAATGATAAAAAGGCAAAGACATTACTAAAACAGAATCTTTCGAGAGTTGGGCAGATGAAGAGGGTGACTAATTATCATATCGTGCATACTTACTGACTGTCTACCAGGATTGTCACACCACACCACATGTAAAAACTCAAAGAGAACAACTCTATACGTGAGAAATAAAGTTGTAGCAGGTGATTTTTTTAAAATTGCTTTTTATTATTTTGGGCATTTTAAACTCACCGGGGGAACGGGTTCATAGGGAGGGGGAGGGAAGGGATGAGGAATGACCGGCCAAATGAGTACCTCGGTCAATTTGGACCCACTTCCAGCGGCTTAACAGAAATGTTACGGACTTCCATCAGATTTTAATATCCGTTCCGTTCTATTTTCCGAGATCTTCTACGATTCCGAGGACCAGAAGAAATCACACTCCATGCGAAATATATCACATTCATTTGACCGATTCGTATGAACAACTCAATGACTTATCCGAAAAGTATTTCCATTCCGTTGACGTGTCACAACCACCTCATGCCCTACAAGGACTCGTGACGCATGGTTTAAAACATTGAAACAAAAAGAGACCTTTGTACCACGTTGTTTAACTTGCATAAAATATCAATGAGCGTAGAAACGCGGGGTGAAGAAATTTAATAGACGACAAAAATCACTTCTTATTTCATTGCTCAACGGGTTTTTGCGGGCCGAGTTCCTGAAAAGTACGAAGAATGTGAGCGTATCTCAAGGTTAGCAGTAAATGCCACGCAGCTCAACACGACTCAAGGAAATTGATCCAGTCTGACATTTTGGGAGGGGATGACGTTAATTGGCCGTGAAACGGCGTCGGAAGCCTCGGGACTCTTCTCTCCCGTCGGACTGCGCCTTCGACTCGGATTCGCGAGCGAACGATGAAGCGGCACCGAGCACCACTCACTCTGACACCTGCGACGAAGATGATAGTGGTGGGACTTGGAATCAGATTACTGACTGCTCATTGCTACTGGGGCCTCGGAGACGAGAAGTAACTTATTGCGCTGATTCGATGTTGCCCTACACACACGCGGTAACACAACATTTCCAGATTAAAGTACACCTGGATCACAGTGCCACTCATTATGGGGAAACCAACCAACTACGAGAACTATGAGTAAATATTATTTATTCCTTGCCAATGAAATATTTCACCAAAACAAACTCCTGTATTAGATTCTTTACAGGAAGGGACATTTCTAGTTTTTCTTATACAATCCCTTACTTGTCATACTTATCCACTGTTTTCACAGATAATCCGCCGTACGACCTGTTCTCTCCCTGCACAGTTTTAGGAAAAAGTAACGCGAACGAAATCACACACCCAGAGCATTAAACCCCTCATTGTTTTATCTTCGAAAGTTAACCTCTTAGTTGAGGAGATCTGATATCACCACCCCAGTAATGGAAGAGGCAAAATTACCTCAAAATGAGAAGCCAATTCGGAAAACCCTGGAGCAATGATAACCCAAGGAGTGTTTTAGGAAATCGGTATTTTTTTGAGAACACATTCCATTTTTAAGTCTATTTGGTATTGATTTGTTTGCACAACTTGGTGCTAATTTCAATGCTAATTTGGGGTTAGAATTTTCGGTGTCCGTCATTTGGAAAACGGCTTGCAACAAGGTAAAGAGTCTTTTAACGAACTTAGACTGGAAAGGTATCAGTTTCATTTAATTAATTGTGAATATTCTCCGCTATGATTGATTTTCGTGTTCACAATGCGGAAAAGGGGAAACAAAAGAGTATGCTGAGAGCCTTAGCCGACTTACGAAATATTGTAATCGCTTAAGAAAGATTAAAAAATTACTATTGCACATTGAGGTTAACATGTTTTCTTCGCATGCCGCTAATTACTCACTGAATATTAATAGATTTACATGCATTTACATATAAACTATGTACGTTAATGGCTTATATTTGAATATTAGTAGTTCTTAAAATTGCCAGCAATTTTGCTGAAAAAATCTGAAATGTATTTAAGTTTAGGTAAGAATTTCTGCATTACTCCAAATATTCCTTTGTAACAATTTCATTAAAATGGACTATCCTATAAGAATTCGAAAAATATATTTGGCAACGTGGATCGATGTTTAAGGACACATACGCATCACAAAAGAAATTCGGGGAAAGTCCCAAAAAATAAAGGAATAAAATAAGTTCCAGGGATTGTTTAGAAGACATGATTTCTACTCGCTAAACTTAATTATTCATACCTTTAGAAAAACGATTGCTACCAAAATTTGAGTTTAAAATTCTACTTGAGGGTGAAGCTCAAATGTTAGTCAGTACCAAGTGAATATTTTCACAGCATTCGGCGATGATTGGCTGGTCAAATCTGAAATCACAATCAATTTGTATCATTTGAGAATCAATCTGTAGCATTCACAGACGAAAATTTGAACCCGTCATGGTTGATGACAAATCCAATATTTTGAAAGCCGTAATAGCACAGTAATGATATAGAAAACATGATAGTGAGGTGACGTCACCGCATATATGCTAAAAGTTATCCATGATGCTGAACGTTGTTTTGTCATTTACAGAATCATCATACTCATAACAATGAATAATAAGGAGAAAAAAACTAGATTTAATATTTTCGTTGGTATTTTTTTTGTTGGTAAACATTTTTTTCAATCATTTCAAATGATTGTTTTTTATGACGTCAGTACCATAAATACTCCGGAGGCTTTGTGTACGCCACGGAATCGGTATTTTATCCGCACCAAAGTCAAATATGACAGTAAAGACCCCCGCACGCACAAAGGTGAATCTGCACTTATCAGGGGGGACGGCCACGAGCTTAGGTCATTTGCGAAACGGTGAACTCGGAAGGCGTTGAGAAAGCGATTGAAACTAAGTACCACGTTCAAAATCGCAACCATCTAATCTAATAACAGATTTTTAGTGATAAACACTATAAAAACACGCTCCAATCATCTAAGACAAAACTAAACTTTACTTGATGCAAATTTTAGAAACCCTTTCGAAGTGAGAAAAAAACACTCGATGAAAACTCCAAGGCATATTTGTTTTGCACGAGAGAGTCAAGGACAAACGAGGGACGAGTGAATTCATTTCAAAATGACAAATTAATATTAATTAATTCCATTCCTAAATAATCATACTTTTTCACAAACACCGGACATGGGCTCCGAAAGGGTTCCATGGCATTCATAATCATCTTACATTTATATCGGAGAAAAAAAAAGCAATTAACCGTTAAGATTCTCTCCTTAACCGTGCTCGGCAGCTCAGCTAGTTCATCCGCACGTCGTAGGTTGGTCGAATATTCATTATTTGGTTCCTTGTGGTAATTAGGGTTCATTAAGAACCATTTGGAAGATCACAGGAAGTCAGTGGCACCAGCCAAATCACTTCAATCAAGTCAACTTACTAAATGGAAATTCCCACCTATATTTACTGAGGGCATCCCAGGCCTCGATAAATGATAGCTGAATATCAATGAATGGGTACGATGGGATCGCCTTATAAGCAGTATTAGCGGCGATTAGAACGTGCATCAGATACCTCATAATCTCTATTTTTGGCAATGGTTGGTGTCTAAGAGTGTATTTCGTTTACCACTCTTTGTGCCTTCGTAATTTTATTAAGAATTATTGAATATTTCACGTCAATATTCCAATGACTGAATTTTATACATTCGATGTAAATATGAACCCTCGTTACTGTTCTCCTGCTCAAGTTATCAACTCAATGATCATCGATCCGATATTCCTATTTGTAAACAATACGAAATTGGCTTCATTAATCATATTAGGTAAACAGATATAGAAGTATAACATTAAAACTGTCAGGTAAAGCATCGCTCGGGAAATTGGAATAGCAAGTACAAAGTCTCTTCCCCAAATTAAGTAGAATGTTTTTGTCCTCCGACGCGGATGGCTACAAATGAGGCGATTTGCGGCAAAAAAAGTTGGAGGGAGGCGTTGGGAAAGCAACGCAACCCATGTTTATTGTCTGCAGGTCGTTTCATTGTGTGATCGAAATTAGACTGCTCGAGGGACGCGTCACGAATTCAGGATATCACGTTCCATGCAGCAAACTTATACGCCATAAATTTTTGTGTTAAAGTCGGAAAATCTGGTTTGAAGACCATGGCCATGATGAAGGAATGTCCAAAAGGAATGGTTGCCCGCTGGCTCAAGATGTCTCGGGAGTGCAGACAGGGCTTTGAGGACGAGGAACGCCTAGGACGTCCAACAACGGCACATTGCGACGAAAAGATCCAAAAGGTGAGAGACATGCTCAATTCCGATCGACGAGTCAGAATGTTAACAGTAGAGTGCAATATTCCGAAGACCAGAATGCATCGTATTCTTAAAGAAGATTTAGCCATGAGAAAGGTGTGTGTGACAAGATGGTCCCCAAGGTGCTGTTGGTAGGTAAGAAGGCTGTTCTTGTGACAATCTCACGTGATCTCGTCGACCGCAGTGAAAGTGAACTACAGCCCCAATGAGACACCATCGGACTTTTCTTTTCTGAAAAGAACAAAAAGGAGCTTGAAAGGCAGTCATTTTGGAACGCTGGGTAAATTCAGTCACAGGGCCGTATCGAGGTGCCAGAAACGAGGTTCCTGTCGACGCCTTCCAGGGAGCGTGCTGCAACCGCCAGAGGCGCTGTCATCCGTGTGTCGATGCCCGAGGGAGCTATTTGGAAGAATTTTAATATTTTTTTTTGGCCATCAATAAATGTTTTCCGGGTATTAATCGTAATGAAACAAGACATCCGCTCGAAAGCCTCAGTTGACCGGGAGGGAGCCCACATCTTAATTCCAGTTCTCACCTATACCCCAGGCAGAGCGCGTTCGTCATCCGCACACTCTATATGCATCAGGGCTTTCACTGATTTGGATGCAGAATCACTCGATAAAGGGATACAAGTACGTCATCAATTGAGAACCCCCATAAGAATGGATCCTGTCCCCCACCCTAATGGACGTTCGAAAAGAAGAGACGAAATTTGACAGTACCCTAAAATGAACATACAACGCTTCCCTAAAGACACTAGGAGAAGCTAAATGCACCTGTGCCATACGTTTTAAGTACTTTGGAGGAGATTGTCAGAGTTGTCTACAAACATGACGTATTAACATGGGTCAGAAGTGTCACCAAGTCTAGGGACCTCCAAACGAAAAAACATCGGGACCCGGCAGATATCTATACAGGCGTTAACAAAGATCAATTCTCCTGTGGAATGTCCTATAGTGGCCACACTTCCAGATCCTTAAGATGTACGAGGTCTGTATGGATAGGATCCAGCCATGCAATATTTTGAGAAAAATAGCGAATCTTGAACAATGAGGCCTTCGTCCCCTTCGCAGTACTCCCCTTGGGACCTCATGCACTCATCCCAGCGTCTCCTTTTTTTACTTTTCAAATCAATCGGCAAAGTCCTTTTTCGAAATGATCATGGACTGCCTCGTCGTATTCTCTTTCATCTCATCAACCGACTGATAAGAATACTGGACTTTTGTTTCAGGGTCCTTGCCGTAGACCCATGACTCATCTCTCTATGTGACCTTTTTAGACAACCAGGATCATCCGGCCTTCCTCTGTCACATGGGCCCGAATGGAAACACACTATAAGGCGCAGAAAACGTTTGACCACTTGTATTCAAAGGGATTTTTCCGATAGCGGAGGCCACTATCGTGAACGACCTCTTCTTAGTCCCTCCAACTCGCCGTGGAAAAACCTGTGGTGCTCTACCAGCTCTGCGTACCAACATAATAGCTTCGCGTGACACTTGGTGCACGCGTGCCATAGGTTCTCCCCCACGGCCTAGTCTATAGGTCCGTTAAAAACTGACTAGATCGATGGACTCCCGCTAGCCTTATTACTCCTTTACTCTCCCTGATTAACAGATGTGATATACCAAAGATCGTGGTCGCGCGGCAGCTTTAAGTGTGAATTTGTGGAACAAACCTCACGGCAAAGGCGGAGGCGTGAAGTTTTCCAGCGATGGATAGTGTGAGCGATGTATAGTGTGTGCAAGATCGCTTCCTTTGCCATCAGGAGAGAAGACATTCGCCAATTGATTTCCCGAGAATATTTATTAATACTTGGTATTCTACCGGTTCAGGTAGATTTTGGGTGAAATAAACCTCACCAGCTTGAAGAAAATGTTAATCAACATTATCGTCTCCGGATACCATATTCGAGATTCCCGCGATGGAAGAAACGAACGGCCAATTAAAGTCTTGTAATCAAAGTCATAAAAGCTTGAAGGATATGATAAGATAATGGAAGAAATTATGAAAAGATGTGTAAGGCCCTTTTGGGAAGACGACGATCCCTTTACTGCGTATGTAGACGTACTTTACGGGGAACTTCTCATGGGCATCTCCTTAAGCGCCATCGGCAAAGGATATACAGGTACTCCCAATGAAACGCAGCGACGGGAGCAGAGTATAACTCGCATTTTTTCCCTATTGTGATTTCTTCCTTTTCACCTCCTCCTTTCTCCGTTCCGCCTCAGGAAAGCGAAAGGGATCATGTGAGGGTAGCGGGGAAATAGAAACGCTCCAACAGGTTCCCTACCTTGAAATAAAAACGAGCAAAAAAATGAAACGTGAATGTTGGAGTGTAAGTGAATATTGTATGTCTGCAGACGACGTTGGGCAGAATTCGAGTATTCATTGGTCCATTGCCGGAAGGGAGTTGGGTAGGTTGCCACGTCTGGCTAACGGGACGAGAGAGGCGGTGGAGGCGGGCATTCGGCATAGGAGGGGATAGATAGAGTGTGAATTTTATGAGCAAATGACGGGGAGAGATAAGTTTTCGCGAGGTGGAAGGCTAACATACAAGATTGCCGCTAAGGAGTCGCTTGCTGGCTATTAACGAGACAAGACGCTCCCTGCCCTCCCGGAACTTGCCTCATACCCTCCACGCAGGGCGTAAAATGAAGTCTGAGCCCATTCTGAATCTCAATCAAGTATTGGTCCACTCTGAAGGTAGTTGGAGATGCATTTGACGAAGAACGCGTGTCCACACGCGTGACGCCAAGCGGACGAACCGGAATGAGAAAGGAGAGCCCGTCCCTCGCTCTGCTCGCAAGCTAATTCCTTTCCCATTTCTTCATTTGCTCCTACGGATAGCCACATCCGTAGAGGAGCTATAATGTGTGACCCTTGTTTCATTGCTCATTTATTCTGCATCCTTAATACGAGTGGGAAAGAATTGGTCCTGTATTGAAAAACTAGCGTGTAAAATAGTATCTCGTACCTCATTAAGCAGCTTTAAGAGATTGAAGCCTTTATAGGAGGAACGTGACCGCAAGAGGAATTTTAGCAAAAGATGGGTTTCTAAGTAGGTAGCTGTTGGGTCGAGTAAGAAGGTTTTAAAAAAATGTGGTCCTTGACTAGAAGATTAATTGACAGTCTTGTCGGTTTAGTCGCGCCAGCTGATTCTCGATTGAATGCACCATCCGAAGAAGAGCATGCTCCACTCAAAGTGCCCTCCACAATAAGCAACCACTTAGAAATTAGATTAAGGCTGAGAGTCATATAACGCCAGGAATTCAGCCTTGACGGAATCAGAGACATGTTGCTCCTGCTCGCATATATTATCATTCAGCACCAAACGTATTAATCGCCTTAGTTCTAAATCATCTAACCCAAATAAACATTCCCATGAAATAAATTATATCGATAATATATGTTATCTTAGAGGAATTAATAATTTTCAGGGCAGCCAAAGATATTCAGAATAGTGGCTAGGTTCAGTTAGTAGGTTAGCTTACGTAGGTGAGTTTGCATTCCTGCCATGAAAATGGACGCCCATTCCTATGCCATACCAAGAATGTACTATAGCAGCGTAAGACACCAGCCACGAAAAGGGGGGAAGAGGAACGCACGTCAGAGATATGGTATAATGTATTCTTCAGATGGTGTTGTGGTCACTAATTCTGTGAGGGGTCCTTTGATCTGACTGTCCAGCAGTTGTCTTTAAATCAAGTCAACCACGTCTGTCCTACTGATGGCTTAAACCTCTAGCTTTGACTTTGAGCTTCGACCTCGTAGGAAAATTAAACCGAATAATACCTTGGCGTCGGGTTGAAACGATAGTTTTTGTGCATCCAGAAGTTACAATCACAAGTATTGTGCTATTTGGGTACCGCACTACGTGTTTTAATGAAGTTTTTATTAAGTTTTAATTTGAAACTAGTGTACCTTTAATAGAGTTAAACGCATTTCTTCTGCGTTTTTAATGTAACCATATTTGCTCTAATGTAACCATTAATAGCTCTAAACAGCGTCCATGCAAGTGTAACATTTTCCACCTATTTCCAAGTTTGCAGAAAATTCCTATGGTAAAATAACTGCCATTCAATCCACGGCATCCTTGCCGGAGGCCGGACATGAACATGTGACCTTGGGCGTGGCTGGTGAAAACCAGGCTACTCTGTCGGCACTCAACAAGCATTCCATTTCAATAGCTCAGGAGGCCTTTCCCAACCGCCTCCGTTACGGGAAATAACTTGCGGTTTATACCGCAGTACGCAGAAAATGGCGAATGACAATTTTGAAACTAAGAGCTATGTGAAATTCGAAATAATTATTATGAAGGATAATGACTCCCTTAAGGAATTTAACCTTCAAGTCTCCTCCCTCCCTGAAAATCAAACAGAAATAGCCAAACAAGTCTTAACTTTAGCTTAATGAAGCTGTTTTAATTGAAATAGTACAGCAGTTTCATTCATCATTCCCATGAAACCTATCTTAAAAAATATATCCATATTTTTTGATGGTACATCGATATCATTGGTCGTTTTCTAATCAACGATATTTCTGCAGAACCTTCTAAATATATGTTTTACCACAAATCAAAATACTTTAAATGCTTCCAGGCATTTATTATACATATTATAGTTAGATAATACCATATCTATTATTACTGTGGTATCATTCAAAATTTCTTCGACTATCCGGAAGTATGAAAGTTTCACCAACGGTTACTTTCCTGCTAGTAAGAATTGAGCCAACATCATCTTTATAATAAAAATTTTAAAAGATAATATTGCCTCAATATATTTTTCTTATTAAGATACTATTGTCACAATTATTAATACGGATTAGTTCAAAATGTCTTGAGATTTATGGCAGTGGTCGAGTTTAGCATGTCAAGTACGTTACTTTATGCATTTTATTTTGAAGTAAATTGCTGACACGAAAGTAGCTGTTGTTGGTTCCTTCCTCACAGTAAATTGGATGGAGTGGGAGAAAATACTGCTGGAGTAGTCATGACAATAACAACAGGGAGTTTTCAAGAAGTTCTCTCGGGTTTCCCACCGGGTCAGGTTGCAGTACACCTGGGAGACGTTGTCACCATTCCAGTTTGAATTTCCCAAATAGTCGTACATCATTCATTGCCACAAAATTGTACCTGATTTGCAACTACTGCTGTTGATATCCTCCAAGGGTTTTATCTTCAATATTGCGATTTATAATTAATCTTTTTACACATTTAATTGCATTAGGGTTTCTTAACACACAAATTTACCTTAAACCTAATGCTTTGACACTTCCCTGATGCTCGAAAGACTTGGCGGGGGGGTCTCTCTGTAACCAGCACGAAAAAAAAATCTTGTTGCCCCTGGAACAAACCGGGAAAACTGACTGCAACGTAGCCTCGGAAGCACGCTGGAACCGCGTGGCTTAGTTTTATTGTGCAGTTTACTTTTATTGCATACAAAAACGTTTTGAATACAATTTACGATGAAGGGGAAAAGCATAGACCGGGGCTTTATTTCTCCGTTATCTATCAAAGAGAGCCATGCATGCTTAGCTGCCTACGTAAATAATTGGGTGGAGGGATGATCGCCTCAGCTCCATAGCCTCCTGAATACAATACAGGCAGGACACCTCGCATTAAATGATCCTTAACGTAGCTTCAAGTAATTTAACAAATCATTGCCGTGTTCAATAGAACTCAATAATTCATTCGCGTATTTTTGCATTACTCTTATTCCTTGAGAACACGCCTTTAATGGCTACAACATTTGTAACGGATAACTTAGAAACACGAAAGATATTCAGCTAATCATTTAAGGGCTCCACATGAAGTCGACAAATATTGCACATTAACACGTAACATGCAATGATAGTATTTTAATATTTTCAACAGATGATATAAAATTACGAATGAGTGCCTCGGAACATTGCTAATTTCCTGTGAATACCTGTCTATTAATTTTATGCAATATTTCCATCAGTTATACTGCATGAAAGTTTGAAATACTGAAAATATATGATCCAGACACCTACTCATGCATAGCAAATACCGCTCATAATCATTCTTCAACAACTGTTCCAAACACGTTTTCAACCTCAACGATATCTTATTCATATCGTTTCCTTCGCAACGCCACAATTTTAAAAAAAGAATGAATGCTACTTTTGAGGCAGAGTGACCGGTAGTCATTAAGTCGGCGATATACCTTGAAGACATGAGTAAAAGTTATTTTCTTCAAAGACGAGGATACACGAGAGGAAGCATAAGAAATAGGCGCATAATATTCACAAACAGCGACCCCCCCACCCACACTTAGAACGCACAGTTATTCAATGCAAGTGACCGTGATGCCATCATCAGAGCGATAGTTCCCACAGGGAAACACGCCGCGTGCAGTGAGTTGAGAAAAATTAATGGGATGGAAAGAAATAAGAGAGGAACGCGGTCAAATGATAAATCATAAAAAATACTATATTGACTGAGATTCGATCTCAGAGTTCGTGATTGATAGCCAGCGCCTCTGATTTTATTAAGTAGCCTGCAATTTAAAGTTCTGACCCCCATCGGTAAGCCAGGAAAAAGTGCCGTTGGTTACCTCAAAGGTATCGTGTTAATATCAACATATCGACACCTAGGAAATTTTTTGCATTCGTCATCTGCTTGATTCCGCCTTCCCCACCTCTCCTGTGTTCGTCCTTTATGTGTGTTCCTATCACTTTTCCTTATATCTGTTTCTATATACATGAGTATTTGTTCGCCGTTCGGCGGTATTTCGTGTTTGAATGTGTATTAGGCCAATGTGGCTCGTCTCTTCTTCTGGCTATGCGTGCCAACAAACGCACTGTTCTTATCCTTTATGATATTGTATGATTCCTTTACTACTATCCTCCTCTGTGTGTCTTGTCTATCTCTCCTTTGGTGGGTGAAACAGCTCCCTAACGCCATCTCTTGGCCAAAGAATCGGGGCACTTGGTTGCATAATGCATCGCAGATCTCAGTGTTAATTACGTTTCCTGGATATCTCAAGTGGTTAAGAGCCTCCGCCCGGCAAGTGGAAAGATCCGGAGTTTAAATCCCAGACTAGGAAATATTTTTGCATTCGTGATCTGCTTGATTCCGCCTTCCCCACCTCTCCTGTGTTCGTCCTTTATGTGTGTTCCTATCCCTTTTCCTTATATCTGTTTCCATATAAATGAGTATTTTTTCGCCGTTTGGCGGGATTTCGTATTTGAATGTGTGTGTGTATATATATATATATATATATATATATATATATATATATATATATATATATATATATATACATATGTGTGTGTATCTATATATATATATATATAATGTGTATATATAAATATATTTTCTTCATGTGTTAATCGAGAGGTAAGGTGAAGGTAGGTTTTGGATGGACACAGCCTATAAACTGCAAAATGATATATTTACGTGCCGCTCCTGACAATAGCAACCTGACATCCTGCATTACTATGAGCCCCTCTTCAGTTCAGCGTACATCCTCCTTCCCTTCATTCCATTGAACATATATATCCTATTCCCTTCATCGTTTACCTAAAGATCTACCATCTGTCACTATCTTCAGCATCCCATTGCCCATCAGGATGTTCTGCGTCCATCTCTCCTGCCTCCTTTTCATTTCTCCGAACAGCATCCTCTCTTCCCCAGAGATACCTAGCACCTCCTCAATTATTTTCCTTTCTGCCCACATCACCTTTTTCATCCTTCTCCACACCCGCATTTCAAAAGTCTCTAATCTACGCCTATCATCTTTCCTAGTTTACCATGTTTCCTCGCCGCACAGAAGTACATCTAATATCAAAGATTTGGTGAGCCTTTTCCTAACACCCATACTCAACGTCCCCGTCATCAATAACTTCCTCCATGTTAAAGCTTATTTGGCTAACGTACGATAACGGACGATGGCTCGTAATTCTACTTATCATGTCCCTATTACTTTGTCCATTTTGGTCCAAAAATCTCTGAAGACACGTAGCTTGTTCACCCTGCTCAAGTTAATGAGCACGTATTTTAATATTTAACTTAGCTTTTCTCTTTCCCGAAGACCTGATAACCTTCGTTTTGTGTACAATCTCATCCCATACATATCGCACTGACTTTCTAATTCGCTCAGTAATTTTTGCAACCACTTGGCTGACTGACAAATTAAGTTTTATCACTCGCAAACCTTATTTTATCAATTCTCCACCGACTTTCATTCCTATCTTTAAGTTCTTTCCATGTCTCTTTAACTATTTCTTCCACGCACATACTTTGAAAAATATTGATGATAGTGAACACCCCTATCTTACCCCTCTTCCTAACACTGCCTAGTCGGGACTCCCGTTCAGCCACTCGCACTTGAGTAGTCAGAGATCTACAAGCTGCGGATAAATATCGTATACCTCCAATCTACTCCTATCTTCAATTCTCTGAAATATTTTGATTTATTCTACCCAATCCATTCAATGAAACTCCTTTTTGAAATGCACAATACAGAATAATACATCCGGATTTTATTCTTTGGCAGTCCATGTTAGTAACTTTATCACTGCTATGGAACCCGTGCCTCTCTCTTTCTGAACCTAAAAGTTGGCAACGTCACCAAAAGCAATTAATCGCTAAACGTGCTCTCCCATTTCCTATTGATGATCCCGAGAACCTCTATAGTTAATTGTGTTTAGTTTAGTTATGTGTAATGAAAAACTCTGTAGTGTTCTTCTCTTGTTAATATTAACAGCAGTTTTAATGGACGGCAAAGACAAAACGTAGCGGCTGACTCTCATACGAAATACATATCGTAGTTTGAAAACAGCTTAAGAAAGTGAACACATCCTACTCCAATACAAGCACATTACAGTACTACGAGTACATTGAACCGTCTGATTTCCCACAGTGATATACTATATGATTGAAATACATGGTCGCGGGTGAAAACTGCCACGTTAAAGATTCAGGGAGCCTTAAGTGATTATTTAAAATCTATTAATTTTTAATCTGGCATATTGATGACCATGACATGTGAGCAATGGAAAATAAAATCATTTTTAAATAGCCAACATTCCTAAAACGTAATCGATGCCTTGCCATGTTGTTAAAATGATAATGTCACCAAAGTATCTCGAAAACCTGTATCGTTAATTAATCTGAAAAATGGTTAAGTATTTGACTTGAACGTACTTGTCTTCCAAATGGAGATTTATATCTGATATGGTGAATTATTTAGTTTTTGAACTGCGAAATATTTATGCGCTTTTCTCTCGTCAATCCAATGGGGTCAATCCAATGGGATCAAGGCTCCAATGCATGTCCGGCCATGTTTTCTGGAAGATTCGGCAGATTACTCTGGAATCTTCCAGGGAACTCAATCCTATATAAACGCCTATCCTCCGACCTGCAAAGGTCGGCTCTCGTGTATTCAATCCCAGTAGCGGTCTCACTCCACTCTCCCCTGAAGTAAAAGCTTAAGAAAGCACAGTAAATTAATTTTTTCCCAATCACTGTCCTACACGCGCTTCGATACTAGAGATCATATGACCTACGGTAAGGAGGAATAATTGCTCGAAATTAATTTATCCATAGGGCCAACATAGCTTGAAATATATTCTGCAGTGGTTTTCCCTTTTCTCATTCACAACAAAACGTAGCGTAGTGTTCTTCAATCGACTTTCAAGCCGACCACCTAAATAGACCTTACAATTGGGATCAGGTTTTAACTATTGTTCTCAATATCAAATTTTCCAGGGCTGTAGCACTTATTGGCGACTCCACTGCGACTCCACCGGAGCCCACACGGACGAGTAAAGACCTCCCGAGGCAAAACACCCCACTTCTTCCTCAAAAAAAAACTATTGTTTTTGATGAGAAAAACCATTCATAAAGTTCAACACACCATACTACCACACAATAACGTTTTCAATTACCAATTTTTGACTAAATTTGGGTGTGCTTCGTGGAAATATTCATCAAGTCATTAGAAAATGTTCTCAACATCCGCAGATTTTTCATTTTCAATTCAATCTACGTAGCCACCACGGTAGGAAAGTCGCCACCAAGAAGACGGTATTAAGCTGCCGTAGGATATATTGCATTTGCATACTCTGACTTCCAAAAATACAGTGCTACATATATGCTAATGTGTATCAGATCAACTCCTAAATGTTAAAGTAAAATTATTGAATTCATGCTTAATGATTGTAATCACTTTTTGTAGAATGTGGTTGAACTTAATCATCTTCACTGTCATCTAAGTTCCTATCTCACTTTTCCCTATCCAAACGTAAATATCAACTAAAGCATTATAATGAGCATTCAACAGGGGAAAAACACAGCCAAACTATATACAAGACTCCCGTGCGCACACTTCCATTTATGCTCATCTATCCTGACAGGGTAAGTGTACCACATTTTTCAAACCCACCAATTGTGAATGAAATGAAAGTTATAGTTAAAAAAAACCTACGGTCGCAAGTTAGAATCATGATATAAAAATATGTTGGTCATTAGGAATAAAAACGAGATAGCCGAGACCGTGAACTTGAATGGCACTAGGTTTTCAAAGGAGTGGAGGTAAAGCAAAGTTGAAAGTATGGGGAAAGATAGGGAACACACACTAGGTCACTTGGGTGTGTTTGGGAAACAGTGGCCCACGTACACCTCAATCACACACAATAAAGTAAAATTAATAAAAAAATAAAACTAACTTACAACCGCTCAATCAGTAGGGTGTGTTAAGGAATAAGATTCACTCTCGTGAATCGCATTCACCCACTTACTCAGAGTTTGTAAGGATAGCTCTTATGCCAGGGACCCGTTGTACTCACACAGGAATAATAACAATTAAATTAAAATTCAAAATAATAGGCCCAAGTTCCCGTTCGGAATCACTCAATCACTCGGGTGTGTTAGACCTTTGTAAATCGCACTGACTCACTTGTTAAGGGTTTACAAGGATTCCTCCTAAGCCAGTGACCTGTCAATCACACAGGTGAATACAAAATTATAAAACGCATGTAGGTACGCTTTCGCTCATTCGCTCAAACACTCGGGTGTGTTCGAAAAAAGGGACCTTTGCGATTCACAAGTACTCACTCGTTCAGGGTTTACAAGGATTTCATCTATGTCAGGGACCCGTCTGTCACACAATAACAAATGGAAGTCATTAGGAGTTTAAACAATGAACTTGAAGATTAGCGATCTTTTCAGTGAAGAACGATTTGCAGCTCATTTGGCCCAAATTACACCCAGAATGTTATGAATCCTACGTCTCCTCATAACTGCGATGGGGATATTTATTAATAATTTTCCAAACTGCTAGGGGGCGAATAATAATGAATTTGTTTTCTCCAAAATGTTTAGCGGCTTAAAATGTGTTCGGTTTTTGCCATGTACTGAAATCTGGATCAAATACAGGTGACTTTACTGTGGTACGGCATATGCCTTGCTGAAAGTAATGCTTGGAACCATGCGGCTAGGTGAAGTAGGTTTGGGAAGGGGAGAGTAGAGAAGTTTGCTTTCAGGGGGGGGAGATGAGTGGAGTGGCCAAGCCACGACGAGTGAGACAATATTTCAAATCAATTTTTTCACCATGCTTTATTTATTTAAGTTGTGATAATATTAAAAATTCTTTACTTTCATTTGAAAAGAAAATTAACTTTATTCGTGACACATCACTTGACAGTTCCTTTCCTTGTTATGACAAGCAAATTCCAGCAGCGGCAACGAATCATGCCTGCGGCCTAGAGAACCTAGGTGCAGAAAGTCAGAAATCAGCTTGGTTTTATGTAAGAATTTCTACTCAATTCCTCAATATTTCCAGTGTTCGATGATTACGGCTGATCTCTCGTCCAAACTTATCTTGCTTACCAATTTAATCTGGATTTATTATTTCTTCTACACCTATCTACATAAACCGTGTTACAGGTGTAAAGAATTTCACTCTGCACACTTGACATCGACAAATTTTACTCAAACATGTTGCATAAGAGTTTTAAAAAAATAGTTGGACTGCAAGGGACAACCCCAATCAATCAATGTTCATAGTGAGAATAAAGGTCAAAGTGCTATTTTCGGACTGATACAAATTAAAAAGATAATAAACTTTTAATTTATTTCTACGAACATTATATGAGATATTTTCCCATGGAACTGTAAATTTTATCAATTTGAACCAACTAACTCTCTCTTCGCAATCAACTGAAAATATTCAGGTGATACTGAAAGAAATTTCATTCCATCAATCGTTTAGATAAATTAAATGCAATTTTCCGCAATTTAAGTTATTTAATCCGGAATAGGTTTTGATACACGTTCATTACCATTTAATTATGACGTCATACATCGAACTCTTTTTTTCTTCAACCCAAACCTGATTAAATAAATTTAAACTGTTGGAAATTGCGTTCATTTAATCCAACTGAATATTATATAATTTTGATTAATTCCTTACAAGGGCTGGGTAAAACCAGACCATTCTGGAAATAACAGGTATCTTAGGCTTCCAAGGCTTACGTTTAGCAACGCATATGTCATTGTGAATTAAATTGACCTGATTTTTGCCTGATTTTTGTCTGATTTTGATGCATGATAACAATTAAGTAGACACATTTTTGGCTGATAAAAATTTTGGAGAAAACAAATTTATAATTTATACCCTAAGCATGTATATAACTCATGTAAATGGTACTGTGAGGATTGGCTGTAACCTTAGTTCTTTTCAATTACAAACCTTCCTTGTCGAAGGTTAACTCATTTAAAAATCCGGTTCATGCTTCCAATGATTAGACGCACGGACAATAAATGGCGCCACATCTCCCCCGACATCGCGAGTTTTTATGAGGGATCTCAAAGAAAAAATATTTTATGAAATAATTGATTCTACTCGTTCATGTGCTGAGACGATATTTTAGACCTTTGAAAAGAGAGTCTCCACCGATTTCGCAATTCCCTCCATTAGTTATTTATCAGCATTAAAAAATACGACTGAGAAAGCGTACATAGGTACCGTTAATTTTCTGGAAAACAGGACAATTTAGATTTCAATTTGATATATCCATAGATCACAAGTCACAGAAATAATTATCCCTATTGGATAACAATATTGTGAAAGTATCCCTATGTGATACTTTCACAACATTACACAATCATTTCTACTTGAAATTTCTCATCACAACGTTTCAAATATTTCCTCTCTTTCTCTCTCTGATTGTGAACCAAAGAGAACTGTATGTTACAAAATGTTACTTTCTAGTAAATGGCTACACAACTCGTCTCATCGATGTGCAGCTAGTCTATAATGTCACCCAACGGTTCCTACTACCAATTCTTGCGGTGCGCTTTAGCCCTCCTAGCTTGCCTAAGGATTTCGTTAATTATTTCGTTTCGAATACTTTTGTTTAATACATCCATCTATTTTACTGTTAATGAATTCAACGTGCCCTTTGTTTTACAGGCAGCTCGTAAATTTAGCGGCAACTATTGGGTAAATTTTCCTCAGTATTCACTTGCACGATATTTTTAATTCACAACCGGGATTCCTCATGAAATTTTCATCACTAGGGCATATACAGTGACAACGCTGGAGATGACAGTCTTATGATGAAATCAGGAAGTGAAATAATTCATTGGAGATGGATGCAGGGTAAAGTTTGCGGCAAATTCGTCATTTCCACGAAGTGATGACCTAGTCTGTCTAACCTGTGTGCGAGTCGAATAATATTTTAGCAATTTAGAGCCTAAAACAGTCCACTTTGCCCAACCACAGAGGTGTTTTGACTAAATTAAATTTCCAAGTTGTCAAATTGTCGAATTCCTATAGCAAATTTTACCATGTTTCACTTTACATATCGGTTACCATTTGCTCACATTCCGAGTCAGGAAAAGATATTATTATTATTATTAAAAATACACACGTGCTGATAGACAGTGTCAGGTGGCACACAAGTCCCAAATAATCGCAAAAGATAATAGATAATATCAGACTTCAAAACAAAAATCTCTTTAACAAAACAAGCGAATCCCCATCCCATTTACATCCATTAATCAGCAAGAAAAAAAGATAAATTAAAAAAATTAAGCTATTACATATAATACAATACACCACACATCAATCAAATTATTACATATATACCTTACATATATTCTTAAAAGTATACACTCTGTTAGGAAAGGGCTCGAATATTTTTGCAGGTAAGGTGTTCCAATCAACAATTGTTCTATTTTGAAGAGAAAATTTTTTAAATTTGTTCTCTGTGCCCGGCATTTTACCTTAAATTTGTGATCATTTCTGCCTATAAAATTTGGGTTCCCCGCCTCTTTCCTAAGATCTGCCCAAGCTTTCTCCCCCTTCAGAATGCGGAACATTCCAAAAAGTCTGCTTATACATATATATATATATATATATATATATATATATATATATATATATATATATATATATAATCTATTCAAATCTTTCTAGATTGTCTAAAGTGTTTCTTAGCTGCGATACATTTCTTACAAAGCTTCAATTCCCTTAACATGCCAAATTTATTTTTCTCGTTAGTAAACCAGCTCGTAAAACTCGTTATACACTGTTGGCGCATTCGATAAATCATAGTAGATTTTCGGAGCTATTAAAATGCACCGAATTTAAGTGACTCTTGAAGGTTGTGCCTCACCATCGAAGGCCAAAATGAAAGCATTACTGGTGTGAAATTCTCCCATTCGTAAATTTCAACTTGAAAATGTTCATACGGCTAATTGACTTTTTGGGGAGTCGAGGACGTTTGAGTTCGCACTCAAATTGAGACAAAATCGTAAAGTGAGTCTTCCATTGAACAATAAACAAAACATCAAAATGCCTTACGTGTACGGAGGGTCTTACGTATGGTACAATATTTCGATCGGTGCCCTTAAAATATTTAAAAATATAGCATGCAGCAAGATGAAGCTCGTTCCCGTCTCGGAGCCCAGCCGAAACGTTTTCAATCGTGTCTCGAGAGCCAGCATGACTAGGCGTTTCCACCCACAAGTGTGACGGAAAAAAAGTCAGTCCAATAAAGCGCTTAAAAACGGAAATAAACCCCCCCCCCCATCTCGCCCCTCCAAACCCCGTTGCGCAACGGTACATTGTCAGCATTTTTCTCCTTTTCATTTGCCATTTTCATTTTGTTGACGGGAATTCTCTCTCTCGGGAACGGCAGCAGCGGCGGATGGGGCGGGGGGTAGGGAACGTGGGGGGCGGAGGAGGCGGGCGTAAAAGGGGGTACTGGAACGGGGAGACGGGGGCAGTGGTAGAAAGGGGGGAGCGGCGAGGGCAAGGCTTCACTAAATTATGATTTCATCACGCGACTCCAAACTATCATACCGATTTGGACGCCCAAGCATGAAAAATGTGGAATAGATTACTAATCTAGAGCTTTCACAAAGTCGAGGGATATAAATTTCCACAGGTTTCCTACATTGTTGGGAAGGGGGTGACCGTGGCTCCAGGTGGGGGGGGGGGAGGCGTTTGCGGGGTTGGGACGCCAAGGACATGGGAGACCACGTCCGACATCTGCCCACTCAATTATTCCCATCGCCAGAGGCATTTGAGAATCCTGATTCGAAAAAAACTTGATATTCCTACGTCTCTCGTTTTTTCCCTCTCTCCTTTTCTCTCTATTTTAATATTTTTTCCTTATGTCTTTTTCTCTAAATCACTCTACATGAGCCACTCTCTCTTTTCAGTAACACTCTCCCTCCTTCCTTTGAATTTGGTGCGATCGCTAACCATATCCGAGTGAGGATGCCTCAAGGGATGAGAGCACCGAGGGGAATTCATTCCCTGGAAATATAAGTTCATGTGCGTGTTTCTCTCCCTCCGAGGTAAGGTATATGAGACCAAATCCTCACTGATTTACAGAAGGATCTAATGTTTTCCGGGCGTATGCTCGCGATGAATTCTTCTCGGGATTTCCACCGAGTAATTTTCTGCGTTGTTGCCGATGTTTCAACGGAGGACTCGTCCATCATCTTCAGGGTTGATGCCATCATCATCGTCATCTTCAGACCTGAAGATGATGGACAAGTAGGCCGTTGAAACGTCGACAGGAATGGTGAACATAACTCCGTGGAAATTCCGAGAGGAATTAATCGCTGATTTCCTGGTTGATTTTATAACATTGGGAAACCATATGCATCAGTCACTGACAAGGTTTTTAAACGCAAGAGCGGAACTTTTTTATGCTCACCAATATCACCCTTGCGCGGAATCTTTATCGGGACATCGAAGTGTTGAGCAACAAAAATAACTGACTGGTGGGATCAGGCCAAGGTGATGACTCGTGTCTCTATTTATCAACATGCTTTCAGATTTTCTGAGGTACAGGTTTATCCGCGGGACAATGAGTTCCTCGAGTTCAGTGTTATGAGACTGGGTTAGAACCATCGTTAAGTTTCAACTACCCGGCAAATATAAAAAGTGTATTGCGATTCTATTTTTTGACCCTCAGAAACTGTAATATACCCAGCTTATTTAGTGTCAGCATGGAGCCTCTAATAAGGACTCAAGTGAAAATCGCTCTAGTAATATGGCCATTTTTAGCTCTAGAAAGTCTAATGCGTAGTAATAAAATAATTAATAGTAATAAAATTCAATTAATTGACATCCCTGACAAAATATGCAGGTAATCATTACAATGATTCATTGCAATAATTGAAATTATAAATTTTGAACGTAAGCAGTGGACGATATTAGTGATAATACTCAGAGATAAGCTTGATGAATTAGCAAGTCTAAAAACTACCGGTCAATTCATATTCACGTTAACTAAATGCTTCCCACGCATCTCTTCTGTTGTCGTATTAATTTGATTCACACCGTTGGTGCATTCGAAGATACATGGGAATATCTGTGCAACTTGTCACAGACGTCGTCCGTGATATCAGAGCGAGTTTATCATCAGCTAACTCACCTTTGACTAGTTCCTGCGGCAATATCTAAGTTTCTTATGCAAAAAGTCAGTCTTTCTGGAGTTGAATAATTAAGTTCGGTAGTTTCTTCATTCTGGAAAAATCATCGCAATTCTATTTTGCATTTCTTTTTATCAGAGAATGTTAACGGATGTTTAAAGCTTGTGTTTATACTGATCGGTATGTGTTGATGTTTACATTTCACAGACGATTTTGTTTATTCTACCAGGACAGCGTTTTCCCTTCTTGCGAGAATATTTTTGTGTTACAGCAGTGAAATATGAATATATAGATATATAATTATGAGTTAATCGTCTTCATTCCATGGTTTTACATCATTACGAGAAAGTAGGTATCACCGAAAATATGAAAACAGCGGTTGAGTCACAAAAATGTATTCCCTTCCAAGGCATAGAAACTATTTACGCTTCAATGAACCATAATTAACCGCAGGAAAAGTATAATACTGATAACATAGTTATTAATTGCATCTTCATATCGATAATACATTACTAATAATATCGATGGTACTCACTTATAATTAGTAGAAAAAGATGGTTGGTTTATAGTTATATGCTCAAAGATTTGTGATATGCCTCAATAAAAATAATATATTCCAGTGATATTTAACTTACTGAAGAGCGACTAAATATCATGACCTTGAATAAGGATAAAACGATAGCTATATAGATTATTTACGGTAGTAAGCGGTTGACAATTACGTATTGCATGACAAATCCAATGAAATTATATTGGGACGATGTTTTATGAATTCAAGCATAGGTGGACATGCAGCACGGGTTTATTCAAACCTTCATTAAATGTATTTTTTCTTCAGTTATGCTTGTTTACTCTTTTGCAAGTACGAGTTCGTCGAATAATAAAGGCCTCAAATCAGCATCCAATATCCAAATAAACACAGATTTTTACACAAAGCTATAATGAAATAATTATGATTTGTAATACATCCAACCCTGTGCATGAATTTAGTATTATATCGCTGTTTATTTTCATAACTCGATGAATGTTTTTGTTAATCGCAAGTTTTCAAAAAAACATGCGTTAAGATAAATTTAATGCTCATGATAAAATAAAGCTTTTCGTATATCACGCATTGGAGGGAGGTTTATAATTAATAAAGAATACACTGCCCTTTTAGAATTATGTAATGATGGCAGTCGCATTGACATCATGTCACTATTGAGAACATCTTCAAAAGTATTTCCATTCAATTTTTCATAAGTGTAAAGCTGGGTAAAATATGTCTGCTAAGAGTGGGTTACATTCCAGATTACTTATAACTTAGCACACCATACTCAGCCACAATCATTTCGAAATGGGATTCATGAAAAATTTACTGGATACATATTAAATTATATATTTAGGCATTCAGTAGAAAAAGAAATAACATCACCCAGTACCCACGTGTGTACGTACAGGGTTCGTCCGGAAAATAAGTGTACTGATTTTTTACCGTCGCTCCAGGCGCGCCCAGCACCGCTCTGACGGGCTGCGATTGGAGGGGGGTATGTTGGCAAGCGACGCTGAAAAAGGCAGTCGGCTCTGAGCTGTGGTGTAGTGAGGAGCTCTGTTAACGCGAACCTCCACGCTCGACCCACGTCACGGAACGCGATGCCGAAGTTTTTGGAGCAGCGTTATTCCATCAAATTTGCGGTAAAGCTTGGGAAATCGTCTACCGAAACTGTCGGTATGATTAACCAGGCTTACGGGGAGTCAGCCATGTCCAAAAACATGATCTTTCGGTGGCACAAGATGTTCGTAAAGGGCAGAGAAGAGGTCGACGACGAACCACGGCCTGGACGCCCATCAACGACACTCACCGACTAAAATGTGCGAAAAGTTCGCGATGTACTGAACTCTGATCGTCGTCTTAGTGTTCGGATGATAGCAGAGCAGTGTAATGTGCCAAAAACAATAGTGCACGAGATTATTAGGGAGCAATTACAGATGCGAAAAATTTGTGCAAAGTTGGTGCCGAAAATGCTCAGTGATGATCAAAGACTCAATCGTTTGGAAATTGCGACACAACTTGCGGATCACTGCAAAAATGATCCACATTTTTTTGAGAACTGTTCTGTTCCCGAAGATAAAGAGGAGTTTGAAAGGAACGCGATACGGGACTTTGGACGCCGTCAAAGAGGCCGTGACGACGTGTCTTCGAGAGGTTCCCGATGATGCCTTCGCGGGAGCGTTCCAGGAATGGGAACGCCGCTGGAACAAGTGTATTGACTCACAAGGGTCCTATTTTGAGGAATATTAGCTTAAGATATGTAAAAGTATAATAATTTTTTTTCCTGAGCTCAGTACACTTATTTTCCGGACGAACCCTGTAAGTGCGAGAAAGCAGTTGTGCATTATATCAAAAGAAAGAAATTACGATGCAGTTGAAGCAATTAAGTGACTGCATCCCAAATAATTTACAAATCAAAATTTAAATTTTCACTATCAATATTTCCAAGGAAAATAGGTATGTTATCGATCTAAATTTTTGATATGACGTTACGATTTATAACCACTTTAAAGAATATAATGGCATTTTTATTGAGAAAATTTTGATTTTTACCTTTTACCGTTTCTTAATCTTTTATAATATTCAAATGTTTACAAAATAGCCAAACTTCATGAAATTTAGTGGTATGAGATAGAAGCATTAGACAATCAAATTGCACACAACTGAAAACCTATAGCGAAAAATGTGACACCTCAAGATTTCATAGTAAGCAGGTAGTCAATGGTCATAACACAGTTTCTTAAATTTAACTCACTTAGCTTGTTTGATAACTAGTCAACCGAGAGGTTTAACAATGATTCATAATATATCTTACATCAGTTATCATATCTTAGAGATATGATCTGGCTCATTTATAATTAACAGGTTGGCTGACGTTTTGCACGTGTTTATTCTGTATTCTGGTGTCAGAAAACACTAACTTCAGAGTGAATGAACATCATTACGTACCAGTGTTAATCGTGGCCTGCCAACCGTTTTCACACTTTGGAATGCATGATATTAGTACTAACATATTCATCAACCGAAAATATAAAAATCAAATCACGCCAAACTAAAGTAATTCTGCTAACACGAGCTGCATGGACTAAAGTATTCCATATATCCATCTCTGCTACAAGACCGAGCAAGTAATTACACTTTCTTCCCTACAAGCTGTAAACGTGCAAAATTACCTAAGCCGCCGGAGTGCCTCATAGCCACACAGCTTCCACTAACCAACCAAACCGAACTATTCAGCACGAAGGTTGTTTTGATAGTTGAAGACAAAGGTCATGTCGTACCAACAATAAGCCCTACGGTGTGTGAAATTCTCACGTGAGGGCAGATCGGCGAGTTCCTTTTCCTTGACGTATTCCATCTCCAAGAAGATCACAGAGCATGGAGTCAACGGAGAGTGGCCCAAATTATCATTCTGGTTTGTGAACCGGGGATCCTTCGATACCAGGCAACCGCCAATCCGTTGCGTTCTCAACAGAAATTGTGATATTCAGTGTAAACGTTGGTATATGCTACGTTATTTCGGTGGCACAACAGAATATTCGACGGTCGAGATCCACTATTTCATGCCATGTAGTAAGTATATGCTAGGAACTGCGAAAAACATCGGCAGTCCTTGAAGTCATTACCTTGTTTTTGGCTTATGATATGTGGTTAGCTTATTAGAAAGTGACTACCAACGTTGCTCATAAACGGAAATATATGAGGTAAAATAGGCTTATTGCATCATCATGCGTGCCTGATTAGTAGTCGTTGCGGGAAATGCACGGCAACTGAGGTTCTCTGCGTCACTCAGTGGGTGATTAACATTGTAAAGTAGGCATCAGGAAAAGGTAGGGAGAATACCATCGTCAGGTGCCTTAGCTGTTTCACACCGAAAGTAGCCAACTGCATACACAGTTTTACGCCATACCTAACCGGGTGAAGGAGATTACCTTAACTGGACGACTACCTCCTAGTGGTGAGGATACGAGAGCACTTACCTGACACTTGACCAAGGCCGTTTCCTTTAAAATACCATACTCCCAAGAATAAAACTTAAGTTCTTCGCTATGATAGTTGACAACATTCCACGAAAGCTAATTGATAGCTTTTTTGTACCTGGACGTGCAAGTTAAACGCTCAAAAGTAGCTCAAAAACATGTATTGGAGATATATGTACATAGAAATTCTTTTGTTCTTATATTATTCCTATATCTATACATTGGAACTTAAACATTTTTCGTTACATTTATCGGCCATCAATGGCATTGCTTCGTTTTACAATAGAAATTGTCAAAGATTTGAAATAAGCACCATTATTATTTGAAGTAGTTTTGATATAAGTGATGTTTTTTTACGCAAAAACGTTCTTATTTTATCATATACATTCCTATGCTTTGGAAAGAAAACTCCATTAAAAATTGCATCACCTGAATATCGGTTCTGTGACTAAAAATGCAAAACCTTATCGTAACAGATAGCAGAGATGCAGTTGGCCGGTGGACGATAATAATTATCTGACGACAGAGGAGATTGGGAGCATAATGTTGAAAGAAGCGCGGTACTCGGGATTTGTAAATTGGGGGACAATTATAAGTGCACATAAAAGATATATGCAACGTGTTTCTTGTCCTGGTGCCATGTTCCGGTGTCACTAAGCCCCAGTATAAATCTACGAATTTTTATTGACAATTCACTTCTTCAGAACAAAATCATTCGCAGATTTAACAATATTTTTATCGCCAACTCGGGGAATGATACCGTTGCCCTCTCTTTCCATAAACGTCTGTAATATAAATAAGAAGCACATTTTACTTTAAAGTTTCCCCACATGGTTATCAACTCAGTGAGAGAGTGCTTAGATGCCAACTGAGCGTTATATTTGTTTTCACTCGCTTCATACCCCAGTTCCAATATTCGGCTTTCTTCTATATACCCTTGGGTAGCTGCTTCAATATCTCAATATGACCAGTGAGAGGGACGAAAAGGGAGATGCGTAAGTGTACGATACCAAATTAGTTATCGTGAGACAAGATCAACGTGTTCTTTTCAACGTCCTTGAAATTATTACGCATTAGATAATCATATGTAAGGGCCTTAGGGACGTGAGCCTCTCATTCGAATGATCTAACGCAAATGGCTAATTGAATTACAAGTGGATTGTCTTTCTATCGGTCGACGGTGGTCCGAGTATCGCAGAAAATCTCTTAAGTGGCCCTCAAGAGAGAATATAGACGATAACAATGAGCCAAGCTTCAGCTTGTGAGACTTTGTTTGGACTAGAATCGGCCGAGATCAAGTCTTAGAAGGTGGTGAGCAGTCGGACGAAGAAGAGTATAGGCAATGATTATGCTTTGAGGGGGGGGTGTTCTAGATTACAAGCCTTCGAAGAAAATGTTTTCAATCAATAATTAATTTATATACGAGCTAGTGAAAACGATCGGCTAACGTTACAGCCTGAAATTCCCCTCATTTAAAGCAATCATGTTTCTTTTTCAATGTGCTATTATAACCAGCTGTAACTTCATATTGTTAAAACGATGGGAATTTCTGTGGATCCCTACGTCACGTCAGTAGAGCACTGTCTTGTGCTCGGTGACAATGAAGAATCTTGCAAACCCAGTGCCACATTGACGACAATGAAATCTGTGTATTCACACGCATACATTTATTACTTACCGTATATTACAAATACATTCAACCGATTCAGGGGAAATGTAATAGAAGTTCGTCGTTATGAGAAAAACAAATTTGCACTTTTCCACAGGTTTATTGGTAACGTACAACGCGTTTCGGTTCACAGAACCATCTTTCAGGTACAAGACTTATCTCACTCATCATCATGCAATAATTAGCTTTTGTTTAAATAGTAAAGTGCATAGGTAATCACTCCAACCACTATTATTTATTTTTGCGACGCCAATTATTTTCAGCTGCTATATCTCAAATTTCTTGAAAGAGCAAAAATCATTGATTTTTGCCCGACAAATATTTATCCAGTCGAAGAAGTTTAGGGTCCGCCGCTCATGAATCACACGGTTTCACATACACATGAGGAACAATGAGTGTTTTCCGTTGTGATGGCAATACCTTGACGCGTAGCTCGAGAGCGTTTGACGTGTGTCGGCAAGTAGCACTCAAGAGAGAGATATACGCCCCCACTATCGTTGCGTCAGAATGAGAACGGGGAAGTGACTATCTCTCTCTCTGCTTCACTGGAAAGTGCAGTCAGTGTCTCTTCGATCGCTGAGATCGTGGCGCCCTCTCTCCAGAGCATGTACAAGACAGGAGTAGGAGAGAGAGGGGAAAATGGGGTAAACCATGGTACCACTTCTTTCCGTCCTTCCGATGCCGCAACCTCCCGGATACTCCATGAAATTAGACGGCGACAGTTCCTTGGTTGTTTTCGTCACGACAAGATAACACATGGGCGTATATTTGTGCCTCTACATTTGGAATGCTGTTTTGAGGTCTTGTGGAATGCACTGTTGGCAGTTTTGCGGAATTTTTGAATAACAACTCATCAATAATTCATTGAATTTTGAGTGCTGTTTTGATTTAGAAGACAGGTAGGAATACCGAGCCGTGAGTTCGGTAAAATACCTATACAGCTAAAGCGATTATGTCATTTTTATTTCAAAATGGTTCCATGGGGTAATTTAGTTTGTCACACTGTCTCCTGATACGCGTAGTTTTAAGATTTTGAAGTGTCTCATTTTACTTAGTTCTTCATATATCATTGTTGCTTCTAAATAAATTCAACAGATTCAGGCGAGATGTAGTGGAAGTTCGTCGTTATGAGAAAAAACAAAGTCTCCACTTTTCCACAGGTTTATTGGTAAAGTCCAACGCGTTTCGGTTCACGGAACTACCTTCACATATTCGGTTCACAGAACCCATCTCGTACCTGAACATGGTTCTGTGAACCGAAACGCGATGTACGTTGCCAATAAACCTGTGGAAAAGTGCAACGTTGTTTTTTCGCATAATTTCTTCTAATTGCTTAAAAAGAACAAATTTTACACTGACTTACTTTTCATATATTGTCAGGCTACCAATTTCTCTCAGTATGATTACGACAACGATTGGGAGAACACATTTATTATGCGAGTACCAAAAAAATAAGTGTGGTGTGAAATTTTGCTCTCTACATCAGCTGAATTAATTGAAGGAATAATTTACAGAGGCATTAAACCAACTAAAGTATTAATTCCTGTTTCTAAGTTTTAGATAATATGCATAATTTTCAGAATAATGCTGAGAAGTTATGCGCGGACGACGAAAAAGTAGCTGCGGCCGAAAAATTGATTTCAATCACAATCTGTGTGCACTTTTAACTGAGAACACCGTTGTATGATACATTCTATTCAACTTTTGATATTCTCTACATCGTAGATGAAACGGGAAAAACCTCGGTTTATAATGTGCAATCAAAAGTTCTTGTTTAAGAAAAAAAAATTCAAGTTGGTACATAGTTTAAGCAGGAATGGGCATATTGGTAATTGCAAAAACCCGTAGGCGTGCGTCTGGCAGTTACAAGCCCGCCATCATTTTGTTACCTATAGAGAGAGGCATTTAGAGCTTGTAGACCATACACCACTGGTAATCAAAGATGACTTTTTATCCAAGTTGATGTATGCTGACAGAAGTGTTTCTGTAATTGTTGGAAAGATTTATTGAAATCTTCAAACTCCATCATAGCGAAGCTAGTGTTGATATTACTAGCTGGTTATGCAACGCATGGAAAACATTTTGAGCTAAATATTGAGAAATATCATTTTGCTCGTCTACGATAGTTTTCAGGACACTACACCTTAGGAGTTAGCAAACTGGGCGTTTATTTCATGGCATTTCCGGACAAATGTTATGCAGAAGAGGCAAGAAAGTGGCTTCAGCCACCCAGGCTGATTGGTATCAAGCATAGAGGTAGGACAGCTCTATGGTTCAACCTTCATGAATGTAGCATCTCTTGACAATTCTTTTAAAGGATTCACAAAATAACGGGGTCTATCTGTTCCAAAATTGTTTGCCGAGTGGCCATAGCCATCTGCAGAAATATCCGAACAGAGAACTCCGATGATCATCTCATCAAACATAAATATACCGAGACAAAAACACCCCGAATACCAGATCCAACCAATCCCCAAATCGGAAAAATAAACAGAATGACATATTAGCTTTGGCGACAACCCAGGAATGTCTGGATTGCAACTGATTTGGGAAAGGAATTCCGTGAATGATATCTACACTACACAAGGGCTACCAAGAGGAGACATTGCGGCCAATGAATTCAGCAGCTCCCAGATAACTCCGGATGTTATCATTACAGTTCCTACTGCTGTTGGGGATTACAGCTTTGGTAATAAGCAAAGTGGAAAAACGCAATATTACTGAATCTCATTACCAGATTGATATTGCGTAAACGAAGCATAAAATGAAAAGTTCAATGAGAGAAGCTTTTATCTTCAAATGATTCATGTTCAGCAGAAGTGAAACACGCGAAACAAGAAATAATCTTAATCCTATAAAAAAAACGGTTGGTCTTAAAAAGAAAGTATACTTTACAGTGACGACTCCGACATAAAATTGCACTTAACAACTTTCCCAACCCTTTTTTGCTGTGCCTTCCAGCTCCCCTTTCCACCCCTCTCCGTGGGGGTGATGCCTTAAGCCGTCCCCCGCCAGCAGCGGTGCGTCACCTTTTCTACGAGTGACTTGGGGCGGGGACAATGAATTGCATGTACAGGAATTAATAGAATTTCCCTTTCCTACTTTCCATTTCTGCATGATCTGCCGTGGTATGGTGGAGGTATATCGTATTTTGTATTGTATCGTATCGGTTGTGGTTCATATTTTATCCCTCCTATTTTGCATACCAAAGATCTATTTTCTTAGTTGAAATTAACACCTGTTTTGAACTATGTTTTCCCCCAGCTAGAAACCTTTTTATATTTATTAAAAAATCTCTTAGATTACTAGTACGTTTTGTAAATATCAATAGCATTTAAAGTCAACATGAAAAAGGTATAATTATCATACGCTAGCAACAGGATGAAAGAGGGTACCTGCAGTCTAATTTTCATTAACCTGATATTTTTTTATCGTTAACTAAAATTTATTTTAACACTATTTCCAAGAGCGATTCAAAGTGTATGGTAATAGTTATTCAAATTAAAACGTAATGTTATTTAATAGTTAATACCCCCTGAATACACATCGGAAAATCAATTTGGCTTATGGAAGAACAGAGGAACCAGGGAAGCCATACTCTGTCGGAGAATCATGTTCGAGAAAACAATGCATGTGAACAAGCGACTGTACGTGGACTTCGTGGACTTGAAGAAAGTCTTCGACAATGTGGAATGGAACAAGATGTCTTGACTACTGGAAAAACTCGGAATTGATTACAACGACAGAAGAATAATCTATCAGCTATACAAGACGCAAGTAGCCACAATGCGAATGAGAGATGGAAGCCACATAGAGGCTAAAGTTAACATAGTAGTTAGACAAGGAAGCTACCTCTCACCTGCATTGTTCAACATACACCTGGAGGAGGCAATAAGAGAAGCACAAGGCATCGGATTAAACGGAATTGGGATGAATGGAGAAGAGATAAACATGCTACGCTTCGCCGACGATATTGCGATGATAGCAGAAACCAGGAGAATTTTCAAAGGCCACTAAACATATTCGACCAAGTTCTACAAAGATGCAACATGAACATAAACAAGAATAAAATCCTAACATGTGGAAGAGAGAAGCGGAATAAAGTAGTCACAATGAAAGGAACAACAACTAGTACAAGTGAGCTTCACCTAACTCGGAAGTACCATTATATGGGACGGAAGAAGTACTACAGACATCAAGCGAAGAATATCATAAGCTAAGAGAGCATTCACGATGAAAAGACAATTACTGTTCTCAAAGAAGATAGAACTACAGACGAGGAAAAAAAACGTGAAAACATTTGTATGGAGCGGTGGCACTTCGGATCAGAAGCATGGATCATCGGAAAAGTAGACCAGAAAAGACTAGAAGCCTTTGACACCTGGTGCTGGAGGAGGATGCTTGAGATCAAATGGACGGATAAAATAAGAAATGAGGAAGTACAGGGTCACACCCAAAAGTGTTAGGACTGATTTTTTTACAAGAATTTTATTGACGATATACTTACATCGACTTAATAATCTTCAAAGTATGCTCCTTGAGCTGCTACACACTTAGTATAACGTTGCTCCCATTCCCCGTACGCACGCTGGAAATTTTCTTTGGGGATGCCGTTGATGACCCTCGTCGAAGCCTCTTGAACGGCCTTTATCGAGTCAAAACGTCGTCCCTTGAGCTGTCTTTTCATCAGGGGGAAGAAGAAGAAGTCCGGTGGTGTCAGATCGGGAGAATAGGGCGGGTGCGGCAACCTGGCAACGCCGTATTTGGCCAGGAGCTGTCTGACGACGAGCGCGCCATGGCAGAATTTTCGGAACCATCTTGGCGCACACCTTGCGCATGGCCAAATCCTGTGAAATAATGCGTTGGACGTTGGATGCAGACAGACCCAACTGGTCTGCAATTTCTTCACTGGTTATGCGTCGGTCTGTGTTCAGCAGTGTCCTCACTCTGTCCACATTCGTGTCGGTTCTTGCCGTCGACGGCCGTCCGGAGCGATGGTCGTCTTCAACGAGCTCCCTACCCTCTTTAAACAACTTGTGCCACTCAAATACTGTTGAACGGCTTAAGGCAGTGTTCCCATAAGCCTGCTTGATCATATTGAGGGTCTCAGTTGCCGTCTTCCCGAGTTTCGCACAAAACTTCACGGGATAACGTTGCTCTAAATTCAGATTCATTTTGTTTTTCGACGCGGACAAAAAACTTGCTTCACTAAAAACGGTGTCCTCACTCAACGACAGCCCACAGGCAACTGAGGTTGGTGTCGGTCTGTTGCTAAGACCTCCCTCCACCTTACTCTGCCAGGCAGATCCCCCTCCACCGCTCCGTTCGCGCCAGAGAAAATCAGTCCTACCACTTTTGGGTGCGACCCTGTATACAGAAGAATAGACGAAGAACGGACCTTATGGAACACCTTAGAGAATTGGAAGAACCAGATGGATTTGCCACACCCTGAGGCACAATGGATTCGTGAAGAATATAATAGAAGGAAAAAAAAGAGACAAGTCCCACATTTAAATTACAAAAATATCAGGAAGTAAGCATGAGATAGGGTGGGATGGAGGGCTGCAGTCAACCGATCTTAGAATTGAACAACCACTGATAATGATGAGACCCTAAGTAGCCATATATTCCCCACTCTCCTCAACTCTTGGAACTTGGTGGTGACATTCTGACTTTTTGTGACCGATCTGAATCTGAAAGTTTTGTCACCATTCCCCAAGCGTTTCAATCACCGCTCGATTCCTATTATTTTCCTACAAAAATATTGTTCACACATAATAAAAAGGTAAGGTATTTTCTACTCATTGATTTATTTATTAATGTTGCATACTTCACGACCTGTAGAGACCGAACTAGTCATGGAATCAACGCGATCAAAACGTCACATTTGCCTTTGTTCCTCACCGTTTTTCAAACCTCTCGTGTATTCCCACGATTCTCAAATCTTGTCAAATGCTATCATCTGCTAATTGCGATATGAAGAGTAAAACTACTTTAATTACACTGTGTCTAAGCAGAAAATACTAATTTCTCCAAATCCAGTGCCCAAAAACACACCCGTAAATAAAGAATATTAAGCGATTTCTTTTCTGGGAGACCAGATTTTAAAAATCTTTAATCATATTTTCCTAGAGATTCAATTTGTGAGGTTTATAATGACAGAGTTCTTACTTCAGAAGTACAGGTTAGCATTCCGAAGGGGGAGAATTTTTGATGGTCTACCGTTCCCTACCACGGAGCCGTGTCGCCATCATGTCACGTACGTCGTCCAATGTATTGGAAGTAATTGCGCGAAGAACCTTCGTTAGAAGTAAGTTGAATCTAGCTTGAAAAGTTGTTCTCCCCCGGCACCTAATGTATATATTAAAGTTCCTTCGCCTATAATGCCAACCAGAGGCCATCATGATGTCCGCAGTCCATCGCTACCCCTTCAAACTACTTATTGCCCCAATCATGTCTCCTGTATCATTGTGGAGGCCTGCCGTATATATGGTTGTGGTTCATTTTTTATTCCATTTATTCGCATAACAAATAACTAATTGATTTTTATTGTGAATTGGTTTTGAATTGTCTTCCTCCAGCATGTATACAAATTTGCACATTATTTGATAGTTTTTAAGTGAATAATTTTTCCCTTTTCCCTAGCCTCTCCCATATCCTCCCTTACCCTTCCCACCTGGTACTTGCAATCCCTACCACACGCCTGTTTCCTGGATCACGGGGTAATTTTGTCGATGTCAATGTAAAAACTGAAGGCGATAGAATTCAAACTTAAAACAACCTCAAACGAAAATCAATATCATTAGGGGATCGAGATGGTGCGGGGGCTAACGTTCTGGCTTCCCACCCAGAAGGCCCGGGCTCAAATCCCGGCGGTGTTGAATATTTTTCAGAGGTATCTCGATCCCTACTTGAGGTGCTTTGGAGGGCACTTTGAGTGAGTACACCGTCCGTCGGATGGGACGTTAAGCTGCGGACCCCTTGGCGCCTTTCGTAAAAAGTAGGCTAATGCCGTCGCCGGGTTTCTCTCCACCCTTCATCCTTTCCTGCCCATCCCCTATGACGCAAATGATCTCAGCTGTCGCCTCCCCTAAATACTACTACTATCAATATCATTAATGCATCTAGTATGATAACTAGCTATGATAGCTAGATAGATAGCTATTATTTAACTAGTATGAGTAAACTATGCATTTAAAATAATTTGAGATGATAAATGCTAATTATTTCTGGACTGGCCACAACAGCAATCGACCTCGGCAAGGCAAGCAGTCCCTTTGCCGGGGCTTGACCTCCACGGTACGCCTCCGCCCGCACCTCAAAAACGGGATTTAGAGTCTCTCCTCATCGTATAACAGATGTTACGCGTTGCGTCTAGACGCGCCACTGATCTAATACTTTCCTTCTTGACTTGACGATCGCCCGCTAGGTCACGATGTTCGTCGAATGGGCTGTTTTTCTTTTGAAATACATAGTCGTTCATCAGGATGGAACTTCTGCCAAACCATATTTACGATTTGTCCTTTTATTACCTCCCCAGATTAGGATTTGTTCCGTCGTTTTGATTCTATCAGTTAAAAAAAACCTTAAATATTATGCTCTTTCACGCTGACTGTGAAAGACGTATGCCCATTGCCGGTGAAACAGGAAACACCGAAAAAATTAGTAGTATTTCTCACCCCCACATTCCCCAAAATATTGTACTAAGCCTCGGTCCGGGCATATTTTGCTACGAAGGTTTCCGCGCCTATTTGAAGATGAGTCAAAGGCTTTCGGGTTCCTCTTAGAGTAGGATCATGTTGGTGAGTACAGGGGGAGGCTCGCGAAGGGTTTTCAACAGAAAAATTGAGCGTAGAGTTCGTGTGAGAAGTTACGCAATTTCACTGAACTCCTAGATTTGGTTTTCGTTCGAAAATTAAAGATTTCTCCACAGCTCTAAATATCAGTAACCTACAAAGAATTCTCATGCTTCTTTCAATACTTTTCAATGCCTAACTTTTTAATAACTCCACCAATATAATTGGTATCATTATCCAAGAGAGATAGCATTATCCATTGGAATACACTAGAGTAAATATTAGTTGACTCCACTCACATTATGCTAAAATGATGTATACATACTTATATCTTTCTGAAACATTTTTTTTTGCTCTCTCCCCAAGTATCAAAGACGTAAGAAATGCATGAAATTGATTGAGCATCGATTTCGAATTTTGGGGACTTTTGACTGAAATTGACAAAAGTGTCACGCAAAACCCTACCAGAGTCTTCAAGTAAAATTATCACTTTGAAGGCAGCTATTTTTAAAGGTTAAAATGTGCTTTATTCCGCAGTAGCAATTTACCAACAAAACGTGCGATCAAAAACTACATAATAGTTTAGAAACCTGGAATCTCAAATATGCGTGGCTCGTTCAATAAGTCCTAAGGAATAAAATAGAAAAAGAATTTTTTTTTCGGAAATTTCTTGCTATTTTTTCAGCATAATCTCCGTTTAGCTCGATAAACTTTAACCAGTGTTCTGGTAACACTGGTAACTGCTATAACCTCACGGTATGAGTACCAACACAATTAGGCGTGTAATGCTGTGAGTCGTAAAAATACAGGTTTCATCAACAGTGATGGCGTTGCCCAAAAAATCAGGTTCATTTTCAATACGTTGCAAGAGTTCACTTGAAATTTCCGCTCGGTTGGTCTTTCGTGACACGGTCGGCGCGCAGAGGTTTACCATAATTGACGCCCTGCCGTTTCCACAGCTTGGAGAGCACTGAGACTGGTGTACCGGCAAAGCTTAGCGCTTACCCCCCACTTACTCCAAGTGGTTTAATCCCACTCCAACCAATTGGACCGGCAGAGGAAATTCAATTGCATTGCTTTTGTAACGCACCCTTTATGATTTCATGTCATCGATAAGTGTATATAATTGGTGATACTCTGGCAGGAAGTGTGAGAAGGATATGTTTAATTCTTAACATTGGCTGTCGAACAAGACCTTCAAGTCTGATGACAATTTTGTCCAATTTATCCGTATAACTTGTAGCAGTAGTAGTAGAGGAGGAGGAGGTGACCGACAGCTAAGGTCACTTGCGCCATTGGGGATGGATGGGACAGGAGGAGGAAGAGTGGAGAGAAACCCGGCGTTGGCATTAGCTTACTCTTAGTGAAATGTGACAAGGGGTCCGCAGTTTAACGTGCCATCCGACGGACCACTGAAAACTATCTGTCACCTTCATGATTCGAACCCAGACCCTTAGTGAGGGAATTCGGTACGCTAGCATTCGCACCAATCCGATCCTCGTGTAACTGTCAAATGGATATATATTTATTAGCATGAAATTTGATTTTAAAGTGAACCCGTCCCCATTGCGTAGGATTTCATTGGGAAGTATTTGCATGCCTTAAAGCGCTTTTATTGCGCGACGCAGAATGAGTCCTTAATATTCATTCCCCTTTAACTCTAACAGCCGAGGGCGGGAGAAGTCTTTGCCGGGCGTGAATGAGGAGCAAATATTAGAGCAGGTGATTACTGTATCTTACTGCGTCACAGCGTTAGCGTGCTGTCGCCATATCAACATTGCATAAGGTGACCGCGTCCAAATAAATACCTGCTGAGGAAGAGAATATGTCGCGCGAGAAGTTTTCCTCTAGCGGAGTGCAATGTGCAGTAAACGAAGATAAGAAATTAAAGGGATGACGAACTTCGCTGTGCATCATTCAAATGGTAAGTGCTCTTTCACGATGGCAAGGACCATTCTCCTACTCGTCCGCAAATTCGCTTAACGTGCTCCGGTATGGTCCCAGGAGGAAGTATATTTGATTCCAAAGGTACCATTTGAATATTTCCCATTCCCTGCAATTGAAAATTAACCGGTACTCATAAAAATACTTCACTTATATCCCAGTGGTTTACTCACAATACATGGTAACAAGGAGGATGACGGTATGTGGCGATATTGATATCTGATCTTGTATATATGCTTCATCAGTGATACATCCATATTTTCTCTGCTACCATTCATTCTTTTCATTACTTAACTGCATTACAATACATTTTCCTAACGTTACACTGATGCTTTTATTAAATTCCAACCAGAGTTTTAAAGGATTCTTTTCATATTAGACCACAGTTTTTAACAATAGAACATGAATTTAAATGCGAAATCCATCCAGATTATATTATCTACACAGGTTCACGTTTCTTGATTTATACGTTCATACGAAACTTCTGAATATATTTCAATTATTCTATGAGCTGTAAAAGGGTTCCTCAATTTCTGCATCTAATAAGGTCTTAGAACTCCACAAATACGTGTAAATGCGTAGAAAAACATCTTTAAGGCTATTCACCCACGTCCTTCATGTTAGCCAGCGAGCACATTGTCTCTAGTTATCCACCGTGTCAAGCAGTCTTTGATTCTCAGATAAGATTATAAAACATTCGATTAGCAAAGAAAGTACAATACTTGTATAACGATTAATATCACCTACACGCGAGACCTTGGCGATCTATTTCTCACTTTTCTGGAATGAGTTATTTGCAAGTAAGATGTTTGGTTCGCAAATTTTACAATCAAAGAAATAGAAAACAAGTTGAACTATGATCGATGAGAAAGTTGTCTTGCATCATTCATTTACCTAAAGGTAAATTTTTCACAGTTTGTAACAATGAATAGACACATTTTCAGTTTCTCTCCGACTCTTTTTCCTTAATATTTATCTTAATGTAGCCTTCAAACTCTACCCGATAGACTGTTTTCTCCGGTTTACTTAAAGATATAATACTTTCAACACATATAACTGCTGATGAAATACCTTACTGACTTGGACTTCTCCGTTAAATTTATTTCCTTTTCTTGCCTACCCACCAATTTCTTTGCCAGTCACAGAAAGACAAAACAATATATAGCTCTCAATATCTTAGAATGATACTGTTTACAAAGGTAAGCTTCTTTAAGGGGAGGAGCAGAATTCGGAACTTATTGAATGTTAATTGGCCTGAGAACACAGGGACATTTCTTTGATATCAATTCACATGTTGAGGGATGAATTTTCCGTTTACGCAATTTGAGGATACCTAATGAGTAAATGAAGGTTGTCTTATTTTCAAAACTAAAATCTTCTGAAATAACTTCTTCTCCCATGTCGAGATGAATACGAGTAGGTGAGGGGATTGAGGTCTGGTACTTTTGAAAATAAAGTTAAAACACCCACGAAAAGAAGGGAGGTGTGAAAAACCTGCGAATACCCTATTAATTCGAAGAAAGATACATACAGATATGTACATTGTAACAATTAAGTGGGAGTAAGGATGTTGGGAAAAGGCTCGTCAAAACTTTGGTATAGAGGGGGGATCGAGGAGCGCATAAACATGATCACTGAAGCAGGATAATAGGCGTAGATTGGATGCTTTTGAAATTTGATTGTAGAGAAGGATGAATTTCACTCATTAAAACTTTCAACGGCCTAACATTCGTCTTCCCCATTCCCTCATCGGTAGGATATATTGTGCTCCTTTCCAAAGTACACGATTATACGTTCTTGGCTCCAGACGTCCTCTGCTTGAGCCCATTTCATTTTGCTGACCTTATTTTATCTGCTTTATTCAAGCCCTCTCTCACTATGCACTTTTTACTATTGCGATAAGCTACATACATATATTAATCCTGGAATTCCACGTATTTATCCCATATGTTTCAGTTCCGACTGATGGTTTCCTTTCATTGTCATCAGTCGCCATCCAAAGACCCTATTGGGGGATTGTTTCCGTCAAGAGTGTTAAGAGGAAGGCCATCGCGTCGATGTTGCATGCGAGGCTGCGTCATCTAGGGATCTTAGTGTGGTAGTTCCCCGTTGCCTTCCACAGCGCAGTTCATTGGCCGAATCCGTAGACTCCACTCTCACCCGCATGGGTGGCAGTTCACACCGAGTCGATTCTCTTGATTTGGTTTATCAGTGCGTACTGGTGAAACTGCTGTCTCTACCCAGAGATTCGTCTAAGATTCGGATAGTATATTTTTAGTTGTATCTCTCCGGAATAATCAATACATGATTTTTTTAAAGATAATCCATTTTTGTCGTCAACGAGATTCGAAACTGGGGATCTCAGCTTTATACAGGTAGTACTACGTTTTCCTCTTGGAGATGATATATTAATCTAAAAAAATTGAGATTACGAGTTAAAAATTAGATTCTTCAACCATGTGTGTGCTTGTAGCCTTGGTTTTAGTTGATATCCAAAAATGCACAAAAAAGGAAGAATAAATGTTGAAAATCGGTCTGTGCCAGAGTTCCTCTTATTTCATACAGGTAATCGGCACTTATATTGTGCGGGTCTAAGACTTCCGTCGACATTACACTAGACAAATAATATGGCTGTTGAATATCGTGCCGATTTTTGTAAATATTCTGGAGAACCCAAAAATGAAGTCGACAGATCAGTAGACGGAGGAATGGTGACAATGCACGATGCAGAAGTAGGGCATGGATTGATGGTAGAGTGAGTATGATGAACTAATTCCGTGGGGTAAAGTTGTCACTCGTTAGACCAATGCTCGATGAGTATTTAAATCGGAAAGGAGAAGTTGCATTATTAACTATTATGTTTATTGTATTATCCCGAATTTCGTGTGTTAGAACCGAGCGTGGCCGTAGTTCTTTAACGTCGCGAATTTTTTTGCGCAGAAGTTTAAATGAAAAATCACCTCAGATCGAGGAGCATTCTGGGAAAGTAATTAGTGTTTACTGCTAATTAAAAAAAAACGTTAATTTTTTCCTTATCTTTAAGATAGTTGGAATCATTCTCATCATGCAAACCCGCAGATCAGGTTTATCTCGAGTTTTTATCGATATGGGAATTCCTGATTTGCTTTTTTTAAATTTAATTGTCAGGCAATCAAGTGCATCTTGCTTCGTGAACATAAGTCGCAGACATGGTTGAATCGGGTCTCATGTCTCCAGCTACCATTTTTTACCCAGAACATGAAAAACGTCAAGCACACGTGACTGTACTTATTTTGTTCATTTTCTGGAATACGATCAGATGATTCATTTTATCGTACGTGTCATGACTGCAATAGGGAGAACGTAAATGATTGCGAAATGGTGGCATGCATGAAATTTTAAGCAGCTAAATTAACCATGACGTTTGGAAGCATGGGGTTATCACGGGAATTTGAAAACTTTCCTTTAATCTTATTTTTTATGGTTTTAAGTATTTTCCCCATGCATGGAACGTTACTACCATTGATTTTATTTTTATCGTCTGGACTACTTGCCACAAATTGGCCTGTTTTACATACTAGTCAATTACTATCGGATCTTTCTTAGAGCTGCATAAAAGACTCAAACAGAAAGAGGATAGTTGGATAATCTCTCATAGTTAGAAATATTTTCATTATTTGTCATGCTGAACAGTAGTTGTAGATACAATATCCCCATTTTTATACTGCTCTATTAAATACTGTTTTACGTACTCCGAATATAATGTCGTTCATTTAAAGTTAATTAATGCCTCAATGAATATTTGCACACGCATTTGGAAAGCCTTTATCATTGACAATTCCTTAATGTGTATTCGATAATTAGGTCAGTACGGAAGGGAGAATATTTGATGAAGCAGGTTCATCGACTGAAGTATTTAGCTGCTCAACGACTTTACAATAAAAGAGGTGATTCGTTGACTGTGCCATCTCCTCAACTTCCCACCTGAAAGACAAAGCGCCTACATTCTTTCCCGACCGAAACGGACAAGGGTATATATATATATATATATATTAGTTTTGACTCACCCTTACTCCGCCCCACGGATTGAATGGAAGATCTGATGAAAGGTAAATGGGAAATATTTTTGTTGCACTCTTTGTTACCTAATTTAAGGGAGGGCTTCAAAAAAAACTCGAAACGATTGCTCCTTTAATTTACGTCGCACAGGCATTACCCTTCCTCGAGGAATCCTTTTCATGTATCTTTTGTAGTATTCCCCGCGCATACCGACACATATGCGTGGACATTGAACACGCGGACGGCGCTCCCTTTGAAGTCCCCTCCCACTCACTCCCTTCGCTCGCTTCGACGGCATCTCCCTCTCCCCTTCGCCCGCGTCCCGGCGACGAATACCATGGAATGAGGGAGGGGAACAGAAACGAGGAATCTCTCTTCCCGAGCTCATATTTTCGCTCGGATTTCGCGAGGGAACTCTTTTTGGATTCCATATTCCCTCGCTCTCCCCGCCCTCCTCAATGCCTCCCTCCCACTCCAGGAGTCCCCACTGAAATTTCAAAGATAAAGAGTTTCATTGCCGAGACATCCCGCCCGACAGTGTTTTCTTGGTGGCAATTTGGATCGTGAAATATTAAGGGATATGAGGATAGTATTCTCTTACCTGCGCAAGTGTGTACTTAGCAATTTAAAAAAATCAGATTTATCAGTCTCTTTGCTATTAGATACGAACGCTACAGACAGACTAGGAGAGGTATCGGGGGAATCTGTAGGATGGGAAATCACAAGGTGAACGCAGAGGAGCCATAGGCATGGATTATCGCTCGTATTTGACGCAATATACGGCTAAAGAGAAGTGGAGTTCACTCTCCTCGTTCGAGGCGTTTCAGTGAAAGGGAAGAAGTATAGGTGTGCGAACTTTGGAAAATTAAAGAGGACGTGTCGAGGATATTAAAGGTATCCTTTGCTCAATATTTGATTCACGCGAAGGATCTAAGAGTAGTTATGCCACCGGAGTATTCCATTCATTGATGAGGAAGAAATGACGGGGAAAAATATAACTGTAAAAAAACAGTATTGGTTGTATCCTTTTCGCGTCCGTCGGTGGTGAGCTTTTTGTGGTGGAGTGGGAAACCTTTGGCTGACTGGGAATTGATGAGAGTCGGAGAGTTAAGTTTGAGGATCACAAATAACAAGTCAGAGGGAAGATGCTTAGTTTGCTTACATCATGCGGTGGTTTCCCACGGTCCTGCTTGGCAACTAACGTAAGTTGATACCAAAGTTGTGTTTACGAGTCCTTTTCATTGCGTGGGCTTAGGAACGGATTCGTCGGCGATTTTGTTCTACGAGGGGGTTCCAAAGCAAAGGAGCTTTGGACAAATACGTATCCGGAATTGAAAGGGAATAGACTTTTTTTTCATTTTCCGGGAGTTTTGGATTCCGCTTTCATTGAATGGTCCGCAGTTCCATTCAAGAAAATTAGTAAGTGCTGTGCTCCTCCATCCATAAGTTGAATATTTTTAGCACCTCATATTTTGGTCAGTCATCTCGATTCCAAGGGCTATACTACACTCGATTAGCAATGATACAAAATGCTATTGTACTGGCTTCCCACCCAGAGGGCTCGGGTTCAAATCCAGGTGGTGTTGAATATTTTTCAGAGGTATCTCTCGACCCCTACTTGAGGTGAGTACACCGTCCGTCGGATGGGACGTTAAGCTGCGGACCCCTAGGCGCCTTTCGTTAAGAGTAGACTAATGCCGACGCCGGGTTTATCCCCACCCTTCATCCTTTCCTGTCCATCCCTAATGGCGCAAATGACCTGAGCTGTCGGTCACCTACCCTAAATACTACTAATATGATACATGCGGCCATTCATTTATTCCCCTCTACCACTTTCTGAAAGTTCACCTCCATTGGTAAATGCGCCAATTAATCCGATTAACTTTTTATACTCAGTGGCATCGGGTGTTATTTGCTAATCTCCGCATTTAACATACACTATGCCAAATATTTCAGTGAACATAGAATTTGTAAGTCTGTCTTAATGTATAAGGCCAGTTCACATTAACGAATGAACATTGAAACAAAAATATCTTTAATAGGTAAACAAGAGTTTAGTTAAAGACGAGGTTATATTTTTATTTATTTCATGACTTTTTATTGGAGCGAGATTGAGAGTTTATAGTCCCTTCTTACTCCTAACTCCTAAACATTACATTAAAGATTATTATAAAAACACCCAAGCCTTAATGGAGGAAAAATTCACCTAGGCGGGGACCGAACCTGCGATCTCTGGGTTGGCAGGCGAGGACTCTACACTGCCGCCGCCGAGGCTGAGAGAAGACTTAAGTAAAATAGAGCAATCGTCACGTTTAGTATTTTCCTTGCAAAGACGTGAGCGATCAGAGAAGTGGTCATTCCAATGTTTTGACTGAAGTGATCGATCATGTAATGTATTTTCCAGGAAACAAATAGTTGGAAACACTAATTTAATCTTGAATTTCCTTGAATCCAGCACATAAACCTCCCTCCCGTCTTTACAAATGTTAAACCTTCCGAATAAAGGCCTTCTCCTCTTGTGCAATACGCCGTCAGTTCACAATACCGCTCCTTTGTTGTAATTAAATACCCTGGATGATACCTGTTAAATACAAAAGGAAGTGAAGACTCCTGATTAAAATAAAAAAAACAAAGTAAAAAGGCAGGATTTCTGGTCACCGAAGCAATATCCTTTACTACAAGGATCTCTTGCACCAGCAATACATGGATTTACCAGCAAGCCTGCGCTTATAATAGAATTAACAAGAATAGAATAGCAGCAATGCGGAAGGCGATGTGAAATTCGCCCGTTCTTCTCATCTGACTTGTGTTAGCACTTGAATTTGGGTCATTGTAGGTATATTTCGTCACATAAACATTGGTAATATAAACAAAAATGTCATTGCGAAGCATTTGAATCGTAAAATAGACAACTGTTGCAGTAAATATCATGCAATAGCACCATGCACTGCATACGCCAGCGAGAAATAACAGCCACTCATCAAGTTAAAATCTGTCACGTTAGGTGGTACAGTAAAATTGGCTAAATAACGGTGCCCACAGTTTCACCTTCTCGTCCGGCTTCCGATGCCATTAAAATTACGGAAAATCAAGTATTTAGCAAGGTCTGAAAAAACGCTGATGTTAACAATAATTTGTCATCAAATCATTTTTCTCCTGATAGAAATTATACTACGTATTAAGGCAGAATGTAAATAATCCTCAATAAAGGGTGAATAGGTGAGTGACGATCTGTTCTTTAATTGAATTTGAAATAAACAATGCCTTGGAGAGATGTTACTAATGTCGAAGGGTTTACAGAAAATGTTCCCTTCAAAAAGTGAGACGACATAAATAATAAATTAAATTGGTCTTTTTGTGAACTTT